>NC_065512.1:14462683-14473044 GCF_006386435.1 Epinephelus moara | reverse complement strand
TTTTAACACATTTTTCGATGAAATGATTAGTCGACTAATCGAAGAAATAATCGACAGATTAGTCGACAGTGAAAATAATCGTTAGTGGCAGCCCTAGTGGTATAACTCGGTACAGTCTGTCTAATCGGAGCCGTAAAATATATATAAACTTAGGCATGGCTTTCTCAGCCCAAACAGCACTGCCACCTTCAACCAAACCCAGGCTCCGCATGGTTGAAGGTGGCAGTGCTGTTTGGGCTGAGAAAGCCATGCCTAAGTAAGGTAAAGGAGGTTATTGGGTTGGTGCAGGGAGGAGAGCAGTGAGACCTGGCATTAGGGGAATGTCTCTGGGACGCTAGAGATCACTGTCTAGCCTCCTGGAGGTGTCGTGGGACCAACTAGACGAAACACTGGTGAAAGGAGGTTCCCACCCGATGACCCCAAAGACATGCTAGTTATCACTGCTCATTGGTTTGTATAGTTAAGCCTTGCCATATTAGCTTATCATAGGGCTTTTTCACTGAGTGTTGATCCTTTCTCTAGAGCACAAACTTCTTGTGTTTTATTTGAATTCAAGAGAGATTTTGCTCAAGATAAGACTAAAGAAATTACACATTACAAACAACTTGACACCCCTTCAAACTGGGGCTGGGCAATATATTGATATAATATAGATCTCATGATATGAGACTAGATAGAGCGTCTTAGATTATGGATATCATATTGTCTTTTTCTGGTTTTAGAGGCTACATTTATTCAATTTTCTGAACTTACCAGGCTGTGTTAGCTGTTCTGTTATTTGCCTTTACCCACTTAGTCATAATATCCACAATACTGATGATCATTTGTCAAAAATCCCATTTTGTAAATATTCTGTGAAAGCACTAATAGTCAACCCTATAATATCATTCTGACATCAATATTGAGGTATCTGTCAAAAATATCACGGTATATGACTTTCTCCATATCGCCCAGGCTTACTTAACATGCTCTTAACAAAATAAAAATGAACTTGAATGAGTCAACACATCCCAGGTCTGAGCTTTCAGTCCTGTCCTTTCTTTATAAAATAATTATTTTTCAAATTTATCCTGTTTATCCAGATTTCCTCTCATAGTTACATCACGCTACGGAAGCCCTTTGGTGTTTTAAAGATGGATTAAACTCAGTTCACATTAGGGAGAACTTAGTATCCCGTTAAAGCTTGAAAATGGACTATTGTATGTGAAATAATGTATGAAGCCAATATGTCACCTGTGTCAAGTCACCATAATTCATCTTCAGCTGAGACATCCAGCTCCTTGTTCATAAAGAATATACCTCTATAGGATCTTGGCCCCCTCATTATATGCTCATTGCATTTTTTTTTTTTTTTTGTTCACCCCGTAGGCTTTTCTTTGTAACTATAAGCCAGCAAAGTAGGTATTGATTGCAACTCGAAGCTGTATTAATAAGTGAATGAGTAAGATGTGTGGAAAGTCAGGGGTGTATCTGCTTTGAAGGCCTTTTCTCCTGCACAGTAAGGTGGCACAGTCATTTATCACGGCTGGATCTGTGCCCCTCGTTTGGTGTAATAAAACTCCCCCATCAGAACCGTCCAACAGGTCTGAATCACTCTGTCACACCACCTTCCAGCTAAGGCACGCATTAAATCAAGCAAGCAGAACATTTCCTAAGGCAGCCATTGCCTTTTAATTTCCTGAAGAACCTTAAAATATCATTCATTACCAGAACTACACATATTTGGTTTTTAAAAGTCTCATAAATCAATAGTGGCCTGACTGCAATAATTATAACAAGTTAACATGTAATTTCCAGGCCGAGGGCCGCGCACTGGATTTTAGCATATGCAAACGAGGCAATTCAAATAGTGTGGGGATATTAATACGGAGGAACAGGTAACGAGGTACGGGTTATGAATTATGCATCAAAAAGTGGTTGATCTTCAATAAAGGAAATGAATTCACCGTGTAATCTAATTAGTTATGGAAGTCTATTATGTTGAGCTGCAGAAAGCAACTGTCCTTGAAAAGAAATTTATTTACAGTACATGTTAGCTCTTTGGAATGGAATTGCATTCTGGAGTGCTCCAAATGTTAACACCCCCCCGCCACCGCCACCGCCACCGCCAGCACCACCCACACAACCCCCTCCTCTCCCTGCCAGTCTCCTCCTTGTCTCTAACCCGCGTTCTCCTCCTCCTCCTCCTCCTCCTCCTCCTCCTCCTGTGTTTCAGCTCCAGACCCGGCCGGCCTCCGAAGAGGACCCAGAGTGTGACATCACCAGAGAACCCCCACATCATGCCCCACTCTGTCCCTGGCCTCATGTCCCCTGGCATGATCCCACCCACAGGTACAGTTTACTCTGTGGCGCTCTGTCATTGTTGCTAAGGCTCTAATTCACTCCATCTGGGTCCCTCTTCTATCTCTCTCCTCCTTTCTGTCACACACACACATACACACAACCTCCCCACCAGTGGCCTCCCCGCAGCTTGTCCTCGAAATGGCAACCAGTCCAAAGTGACACATGCACCCAACCACCAGACACCAGCCGCTCACTCGTTTACCAAAAACAGATCCTCTGCTCAACCCCCGGAAAACAAGAGGGGGGGAGAATAAATTGGAGTGGAGATCTTTTCTCTCAGATTATTCCAGTAGATGTTGCATTTCGCCTTGAGTGCATTCTAATTAGTGCGATTAAATCCACTCCACTGGTATATGTACATAGGCAGTGATGATGCTAAAGCAAGCTTATCGCCACAAGAATCAACAACAACCGTTTGTGCCCTAACTTACCCCTGGGCCAAGTCTTATTGCAACCAATGCTTTTGTTCTATTTGTGGCTGGCTTCATTGTGACTGCTTTGATGTTGGTGGCTGTAAGTGCTCTGATTTGCATATTTTGCTCTCCTTCTTGATATGTCTTTAATGATATTGTACTGTCGAACGGAGCTCTTTGAATGCTCACACAGTGTACAGTACACACTGCATTTAACCAGCTATTAACTATAGTACTTTGCAGAGAAGCAGCTGGTTTTCTATGGTAATCATTGGTGTATAACAATTTAACAGACTTGTAATTATCCTACCGAACACGTTTTTTCCAGCTCTGTAAAAACAGTCTGGAAGTGTTTTCTCCGAGAGGCAGCAAAGCAGCGTCTGCGAGGGGTTTGAAATTCAATATTAAACACAGATCGGGCCATCCTTGTGATTCAGTACAATGGATGCTCACAGGCTAGTGCTTTGAACTCTGGGAATAGGGTGAGGTCACTGGCTATCCGCGGCGTGGTATAGAAGGCGAACTTAAAGGCCGAAGTGAGCACAGAGAGGGACAATGATGAGAAAGACCCATGTTATTTAGTGGAACATAAAGCAACAGAAAAGCCTTTTGATATCATCCCCTTTAAGCCCAGAGGGACTCTATGATCTTGACATTTAGTCAGGGTATTCAGGGGGCAGAGATAAAATAATTGAGGTTTTTCGGTCTTCTTATAACTGCCTTAAGCTTCTCAACTGTGGCGAGGCCGAACTTTTCCATCATCTTCTGTGTTATAATTAAAGCGTTTATTGTTTAGATTGTAGTATTAAGCATTAAACGTCAAGGAAGTTACAGATTTTGACAGATTCGTAATGAAGTATAATTGACCACACGTAAGTTAGCGTCTAAGTAGGCGACTAATTGATCGCCCTGTCATGTCCAAATGTACTGATTGATGATAAAAAAACGACATTGAGAAACTGTCTTAAATAGTTACACTATCATGTCATGTCATATTAGTTCATTTTTCAGATGAGTTGGCGCCTGCACACACAGACAGAATGTGGGCCGACGGCTTTTCCCGAGGCTACACCAATACCCCAAGACTCCACGAAGGAAGCCACTGCACCGTTTAATTTTGGCTGCAGAGGAAGATCGAAACCCTCCATGAAATGTTTAGCTCACAGTAGCCTGTCATTTCTCTCATGGTGTTATGTTTGCAAATGTGCTGCTGCTTCCTCCTCATCTCTTTATCACTGAGGAGTGGCTAACTGTAGCTCCTGTATCTATCATAAGGTCTCACATTATGATAGATACAGGAAGCTTAAAATATTTAATCTCATCTTTAAACCATCTATAGTGTATGATCTAAGGCGCATGGTGCAAGTCCAACTCCACTTCTTCTATTTAATAGCACAAAACTTGGGTGCAAAGTAAGGCGCAAGGCACAGATGGGTTGTATTTAGTCCTTTAATTAATCATAAGTGTTTTCTGGCCGTAAAAACAATTCAACCAATCAGTGTCATCACCCATTTCCCTTAAAGGCCAGGTGCACCTGAACTTGGCACACTGCTATTTACATGGTAGATTCTGCAAACATGGGAAGCGAGCAGTTACGCAGTAAGAGCTGTGATGTCATGAACATTTATGCAGCAAAACAAAAAACTGTCGTTATAAACTAGACTGAGGAAACAGAACTTAACTATAAGCTTCTGAAATAATCAATGAAGTTATGATGCTCCTCATGTGTAAATGCGTACAGCGTCTCTCTTAAGTTAGTAGGGAGTCGTTGGACAGCAGTTGGCAGTTCTTCTCTGGTCTCTGCTACGTTCACATTTTACAGAATGCATTTTTTTAAGCTCCAGTGTGTATTTAGAGGGATATATTGTCAGAAATGTAATATAACATTATAAGTACATTTTCTTCGGTGTTTAATTACCTCAAAATTAGAATTATTATGTTTTCATTACCCTAGAATGAGCTACAGTGGCCCAGAATGGACAAACCAAACGCTAATTCTAGATAGGGCCATTCACATTTTCGCATCGACCACTATAGTTAAGTTAAACTGCTTTATCAAGTATTTTTTTCCTTATTTTAATCACCTGGTCAGTTTGTTTTGGAGAGGATGAGACCTCTGTGGATAATTCGGCTCCTGATTAAAACCTCCTGACCAATAAACACTGAAGGAATTCTAACCAGGAGACGTTTCAGCTGGTTACAATCCTGCAATCGTAACTGCCAGTTCCCACTAAATTACCCTAAATCGTACACCCTAAATCTTCACATAAAGACATTAAAAAAAGAGAGAGTAATTGCTATATTTTGTACATTGTGGGCGCATCTTACTGTCTGAACAATGCACTCTTTAAATAGCAGGAAAATACTACGCTATTGACTTTAGATCAGGATTTTTTGGTCAATGGTGCAGTGGCGTTCTGCTGCCTCAGAAAAGCAATGCTCCGACACAACTCTTTATAAGACCTACTCACTCCATGGGTACACAGATGGACACGAGTATATTTGCTACCTCGACGACATAGGTTGTGTTGGTCTAAAACTAGCAATGACAGTTGCAGTGCGCTGTGTGCTGCTTTGCACCATGTGTAAGGCAGAGCCCATAGCCTGAGAAGGCAGCATGCCATGACAGAACCAATATGGCACTCTTCTCTCAATTTTATATTGTCTCAGGAATTGTGTTTGCTGTGATTTCTTTATGCAAATCAGTGATTTTCTTTTAGCATATTAGACATTGACTTTAGGCACAGACTGAAATCATGTTAGATTAAAATCAATGAACATATTCAACACAGTGGAAAGACGTCTTCTTTGCACTCTAACAGGACCAGAAAGGCCTATGTGAAACACACTGTTAACATATGTATCTTTGCCCTTGACACCAGTTCCATTTAGAAAAGGACATCTTAATATGCTTAGGTTTCCATTTAAGGAAATACCCTCATATACGTGTGTGAGAGCACACGTGTGTATGTGCAAGTGTCTGAATGCGTGCATGCCTGCGTTCATGCCCCCAGGGGGGGTTGTGCTGGAGCCTTTCCAGTTGCTGATGCATTACAGGCAGATTGGCCCCCAAATCGGATTATTTGCTGTGGACTGACACCACACTGAGATGACATCTCCTTTAAAGTGGAGAGGGCCTCCACTCACACTCTGGCCACTACTTAAGCAGCAGCTTCAATATAATTCATTTATGTCCAGGATATGGCTTCAACCTTTTGAATAACGCAAGAGTACTGCATTTACCATTAGAGAAATGAATGTCACCTACATCTAACCAGGGTGCATCCTGTACTTTACTGATAAAACAATATTTCCTAATGCTGTCTGGCTCACTATACAGGTATGTGTGTGGATCCCAGTGTCTCGGTGAGCCGGTTGTTCTCACAAGCACTGTAGGTGGAGACGTATTGTAATATTTATGTTCTTTTGATGTACAATTAGCACGTCAGCTCCTAGAGTGGATCATCTAATCCGGTGCCACTTCAAGCTGCTTTAAAATAGATCCAGTATGCACCAGGTAATTTAGTGTCAGTTCTTTGTGTCTCTACCCCTCCTCTTTCAGTCCGCTGCTTGTCATAAGGTTAGCGCGCTGTGTAATTGATACTAAATTTGTCATGATGTGGATAGCACAGTTCAAGTGGTGCAGTGTACCTAAGAGTCGCGTTGTTCCCAACCCCAGTTTGTCATTGCTGCGCTGCCACCAGTCCATGCATAAAATTAGGCGGCCATGCTCATTGACATGGAGTGTCTCTTCCCTACTTATCCAGCTTGCCCGATAAATAAAGTGTGTTTTCATTGTTGCCCATGGTGCAGTCCCTAACAGAGACAGAACAGGAACACAACAGATAAGCTCTGGTTATTTTCTTTTTTTAATCACTGCTAGAGAAAGTCGTAAAAGTCAGTCTTTTGTGTACTGATGTGAAGTTAATCTGATTTTAATTTAATTATACGAGTTAGTTGCGGAGGGCACAGGCATTGGGGTGTTTGTTGTAAGAATGTTCTGACATTGGCGCAGGTATGGGGCAGCTAGCATGTTAATTAATGATGAAGATCCTGACAATATGCAGAGGCATGACAGCGTTAAGCCAGTCGGCTGCTGCTTCCTTTGCATATTAATAGATCCTTCATTATTATTTAATATGACAGCTGCTCCAAGGGCTACCATCAGACCTTGTCTCTGTTATTTGCTGTTTTGTGCTCCCCATGTGACAGTGCCATGCTATTCTCTATTTGTCGAAATGTTCGCTTTTCTCCTCTCTGACTGGTGTGGCTCTCTACATGCGGCCGTGATGCGCTGTTTGTTTTGTGCTCAGGAGGATTCTGACTTGCCCGCGCGTCTACAGTATATGAGGAAAAGTGTCTGAATCTAAAGGTGACTTTGAAAGAATATATGAGGCAGGATTGTTTTGTTTGCATAGTAATGAATGCAGATTAGCACTGAGTGGGATTGGTCTTGTTGACGTTTAGACTTCTAGTGGCTTAATAGACTTGTTGCTGGGCGCCAACATCTCCCTGGCTTCCTTATTACACCCACTGTGTGCGAGGTGTGTGTTGTGCGGATGTGACAATTGATCCGGTGAAATGAAACAATTATCAGAACAAAGATTTCAATTCATGGAGTGTGTCACTTAGTCAAAGACTGGGTGGAGGTCGAAGCGAAATGATAAATGAAAAACGGGAAAGTGATCACTCCATCTGTTTCGTGATAGTACAAATCAATTTCTTAGCATTTATTTACTCAATACACATTTGATCAAAACCTGTCACCTTCTTCTTCATGGATTAATTTCCCTCTTTTCCCCTCTTTTGTTTTGTTGTTTGTTACAATATAGTCCACTTTAAAAAAAGAAATAGCTGGGACACGCCGGCTGCAGTGCAATAAACCACAGCGAGCGTTCTCACAGCAAAAGTTAGAGAGCATCAGAAAGCACCACTGCGGCACTCCTTTGAGCGGCACCTGATTTGTGGGGGGAATTTATCACACAAACAGCCCAGAGGTGATTTCAATATTTACTCGGCAGTCTGTTCTGCATACGTCTCATTTGGAAAACAGTTGACTCTTGCCCATTATACACAAATGAAGGCTGACCTTCAGACTGGGCAGAGGCCACATTCATTATGTGGAGAAGTATCACCTTCTTATGAGGCAATGGCTTTTTTTTTTCCTCCCCTGCTCTGCCCATGCATATTGAACAGCAGCCAGGGCCCATTGCAAACGAGAGGGCCCTCGCTGACATGATGTATACTGTACGTCAATATGGTACTGATGTATTTTAAGATGCAAACAAGGCTTTAAATTATATGCACCTCCATGTCAGTGGCTCAGAGTGACTCTCGCCATCTGCCTATCAGCTGGGGGATGAGAGGAGAGGGTGCCCAGGCCGGTATGTTCTTGTGCGTGCGTTTGTCAGTGTGTGTTTGTGTCTGTGTGTGCGCATGCTCTCATGTATCTATTAGAGCCACATGTTCGATTTCTACCTCTCCTTGTACTTGTGTCTCCCCTCAGATGCATGGCTAATAGCTGCTCTTGAGTCCCATCACGGAGACGTGACAGCTTAGTGATGATAAACGCGGACGTTGCCTTGTTCTGCGTCAAACATAAGGCAAACCTGCATATCCAGTGTAAGCAGGCTCTGTAAAAGGGCAGGTGATATACCGTATTGTGGATATGAGTGATTCCACTAATAGCTACATATCTTTTTCTCGCCATGCATCTTTGACTTTGTTGCTGGGGCTGGCGAGAGGAGTCGCGGGACTCTCCTGAGACGCGCCAGGCCTAGAGGAGCTTTAGCACTATCTGTCCCTGCTGTTTGAGACCGGCCTCATGAATAAAGATTTCAGTCACGTTCAATACACCAGAACCCTGGAAATACCACAATGACAAACCAATGCTTTATGATCTCTGCAGTGTGCTCAGCATATGTATGTCTATAATCTCTGACTTACTATATCAATCATATCAAGTCGGTTTTGATCGAGGCAGATGTCCACCACGTCAAATACCGCTATTCCTGTACATATTTAGAGATGGCAGTGGAAATGATAATTTAAAATGTGATGTCAATAGTCATTTAGTGTGCTCATAGACACAGCAGCCTCAGGCCTGAGGAGAATCCATGTAGGATTCTCAAAGATATTTGGCATGTTGTCAGAATTTTTCCAGTGATATGCATACTAAAGAGAGTAGTGTAATTGTTGTATATGAGATTAAAGCTAGGGCTGGGCAATTAGGAGAAAATCAAATATCACAATATTATTCAATAGAAATATTGTGACAGTATTGTAGGGTTGACTTTTGGTGCTTTCCCAAAAATATTTACACAGTGAGATTTTTAATAAATAAAAGACTAAATAATAGAGCACCTAGAAGTCTGGTAGGTTCAGAAAATCACGTCACTTTACTGTAATGCAGCCTTTAAAATCAGGAGAAGACAACACTTACGATTAAGGGTTGACTGATAATGGATTTTTAAAGGCCGATATAATGATTGTTTGTAACAGGAAAAAGTTGAAAGCCAATAAACCGGTCGATATCCTTCACCCCCACCATCCCCCTGCAGAAAATTATACATGAAACTCAAAAGTAATAACTCCAAGTAATTAATGAATATATCTGGAACTAGTAAAAGTCTGTGTCATGTTTTGAGCTATTATTTTTCCTCAACCTGTCAACCCCTCAACCTCAATCTGAGATTCTCAGATACACAGTGCCTTATCTTGACTTTGTGTATGGAGCCGAGATGCAAAACCATGACCAGAGTTGACTGGTATCTCTGTTACTTATGTTTGAAATACACTCAAAGTTACTTTTGAGCATTTTGTATTTGCTAAAAAAAATTCAATTGTAGTGTGAAACAGGATACTTTAGAGTGATACTTAAAATACTTTAAAGCATAAAAAACAAGACTTTGAAAAACCTAAACAACTTAGGAAGCCTCTTCATCCATTTCTGGTGCCAGGTAGTATTTGACATGTCCCATATTATGGCTGGACTGTGTATGGAACACAAGAGGGCTGTATTTTAGGGCTTTCAATATGAAACAGGAAGTAGCTGCATTCGTATAGTCACAGACTCCCAGACTTTTGTTACAGCACTAACCAGAGGCGTATCTAGGATTTGAGAACATCTGGGGGCCCAGCCCAGACCTCTGTGGGGTTGTCTGGGGGAATACCCCAGGAATTTTTTTTCTATTTTGATTTTTTTTAATGCACTCTGGCATCTAATTAACCCATACGAACTGTTTTTTAAATTAAAATTTCCTGATAAATAATGAATTGTGATGGTAAAATATGATTAGTTGTTAGTAAAGAATACTTTGCAATAGGGATACACCGAATATTCGGTAACCGAATATATTCGGCCGAATATTGCAAAAAAACACACATTCGGTATTCGGTGGAATAAGTTAAAAGCAAGGCTGAATAATAGCGGCGTGTTTTGATAATGCAATCAAACAGCGTGCCGTGACGGGCTGAGTAAAATGTCGGCAGCGTGGCGATCCGCCTGTCACGGCACTCGCACTTGCGACTAAAAATAGTTTTGAGCGAGCAAAATAGGCTTAAATCATTCAGCACGCTGTGCGAGCAGCCTACAGATTTCAACCA
>NC_065512.1:14358178-14462566 GCF_006386435.1 Epinephelus moara | reverse complement strand
TGATATTTTCATTGGTATCGTACAGTGGGTCCCAATATTGGTACCGTGACAACACTAATCTGGAGGGGGTTCATCTGCAAAAACTAATGAAAAACTAAACAACAATATTTGGTACTCGGCCAAGCGTTTAATATTATTCGGCTTCGGCCACAAATTTTCATTTCGGTGCATCCCTACTTTGCAACAATTTTGAGGTATTTACACTCAAGTATTTCCATTTTATGTTTATGTTACTGTTCCACTCCTCCACTTAGAGGGCAATACTGTACTTTTTACTGTACATTTATTCATCTGCTTTAGTTATTTTGAAGACTTAGATTAATAACACAACATATAATCAATTAATAAATTATGTTGTATAATTCCCAGCAGTATATAAAGCATTTAAAATGAGCTCCACCTTTACCAGCTGCAACATTAAAGTGACTGTTACGCTCTTCCCACACACAAAATGTGCTGCTTGAATGAAACTCTGGACCCAAAACTTATGTTTTTGATCAGTGATATTATATTAATTTTGAGGGCTTTGATGCATTAACGAAATGATGCATGTTAGATCCATGGCTTTTTAAATTATTAGGCCTACTCTTATTTTTTGAAATATATATACAGCCTATTTAGATCAAAGGCTATTTATAAAACACTCAATGCCGAAGCCTTGGACGCTACTGGCACTAACAGCTACAGCGCTGGACCCGCCGTCGTGGCTGATTTAAAAACTTATGTAAATCCATGTTAAACTGAAGAACAGTACACTTTGACACTCACACAGCAGACAGACCTGCTTTCTGAGGAGCTGTACCCACAGGTCAGCTCCTTTTTACTCCATTAAACAAATCCCTACCCTCGTGAGCTTGGGACTGGTGGACATTGTGCACCATTGGCCACTCTCGGCGGCAAGTTATGCCGATGACACTACTTTGTGAAACATTCTATCAGCTCCAATTTTACAGCTAAATCGGTTGACCTCTACTTACAATATTATGATATACTATACCTTAGATGATGTCTAGCCTCATATCGCGATGGTGGTATAATGTCGATATAATGCTAAGCCCAAATTAAGGCTACCAAAAACATTATGATCATTTGTGTAGCTTGTATTACAGACTGCAGAGGCGAGACTGTCAGGGTAGAGAAATTAACTTCTTATATTTGTATAGTTTCCTCCTGGAAATTGAAAACTGTTTTTCACACTTTATGGGCAGTTAAAAAATAGTCTTTTATTGACTTCAAAACAAAGCAAACTGATCTATCCTCCTTTTCTCATTGGAATTTTTTGGTGCCCAATAGGGTCTTTCTGTCTGTTGCCTCATTAGTATTTTTTTTTTTTGAGAATGTGTGAGAGATGATACTGAATTGTATACCTTCCCTCACATGTTTTATGGAGCATATCCTTTACCTAGTTTTCACACATGGCCCTGCATGTATTGAATTGACTCAACGCCATTTACAAGCATTAGAATAAATAAAAAAACTTGAATCCTTGGTGCATTGTTTATAGTTTTGCACTCTGCTTGATGACTGGCCTTGACTCTCAGAATAGCCGTGTTATTATGAGACAGTACTGTATATTGCTGTGAAGAATTTGAATACCGATGTTGGGCATTATTCAGGGCGATTAGATCTGTTGAATACATTAGAAGGTATCATTGAAACACCCCCGATAAGAAGATCCTAAAGTCTCTGTGTTCTCACTTTGTCTCTCCCATGTCACACTGTATCACCGTTCCTCTATACATACACATACGTGGCGTATTACAAGTTGTACACACAAACTGCTTGCATCATGCACTATTATCTTGACTGCATCTGTTCCCATCAAGGTACAAATACATCAATATAGTGGAGCCTCCGAAACATTCATAAAAATCATATGCTGCCACACACACGAGGATCCATCCCATCAGCATGATAACCTGCTGTGAAGATATCCCCTGTCAGAAGATGAAAAACCAAGCTGTGATCTCATAGGCGCTTATTCCCCATAGTGTATAAAATTATTCATTGTTTTATTATTTCAAAAGTCCTCTTTCATTGTTTTTTTTATTCGCCAGGGCAGGTTTCTGAAAGGTTTTGCAGGTGCAGTGGCTCAGCCCCAGCAGACATGTAGCGGTCTGTAAGCGCTCTGTCTCCTCTGCCTCCTCTCTCCAGGCCTGACAGCAGCGGCGGCAGCAGCTGCCAACGCAGCCATCGCAGAGGCCATGAAGGTCAAGAAGATCAAGCTGGAGGCGATGAGCGGCTACCACGGCAACGCCAACCACCATGGGGCCGACGGAGAGAATGGAGACCTCAGCTCCAGCGTTGGTGAGGATGCCCTTCACACACACTGTCACAGACACATTTGCACTCATATAACCGGAAGACAAGTGCTTGCTGCCGACTATTTTATGTGACTGTACAGACACAAACACACACATTAGGGCTTGCATACTTATCGCCATTTTGACATATGCTCAGAGAATTCAAAGACTGCAAATCATTCATATGCAATTTCTGTCATACATAGAACATATTTAGATATTAATAATCTGCATCTGCATCAAAATACACATATTGACTTAAAGTAACTCAGAGTGACTGTTGGGAAATCTTAAATCCTGTCAGAAAATAAACAGCTTGTAGTTGAATTTCAAGTCAGTCAGACTCATGACTTCAAAGTTATGACCATTCAAATCAATCAAAGTTTTGTAAGCGCCACCTATGGGCAGGACACCATAAAATTTTAGAGGATTGCTCGGAGTAAATGTGTGTGCCTGTCAACTGAATTTGGTTGCAGTTGTAGTCCAGGTAATGAGGCAGTTTTTGTTAATTAGGCCACTTGCAAGGAATTGGCAACCAATTATTGGAAAATGGGAGGGTGGGTCATACAACTAATAAACAACTTTTTTTCATGGCTCAATCTAATGTCTCATGTTCCAACTCTGGTGGGGTTAGGATGGTGAAACGTATTTTGGGAATATGGGAAAAAGGGGGCAATTAATGCAGGCTAAAATGGGTGCGGCCTATATCTAGAAGAAAGAAAAAATCTTCTACATTTCATAGTTTAACAATTATGAGGCAGTGTTTTATAAATTGGCAGTCGATTGCCCTGTTTCTCCAGATTGCAAACAAAAGCTTATCACGTTTCTTTATATTGGGGCTGCCCGATGTATCATTTCAGCATTGACATTGCAATGTGTGCATGTGCCATGGTCGCATTACATATTATGCAGAGTCAATTAAGGCAAATTAACTAAAACACCTCATGCTACAACTATTTTGCTGCTTGTTCTAAAAACAATCTTGCATGGGTCTAATTTTTCATGACTAATATAACCGTCTAAGCCTTCTCTTTTATGATAGGTTACATGTGCACGTGACGTAGTCTGGCCGCGTTTGTTATGGAGAGTAAGACTCTCCTGTGTGTGTGTAGAAAAATACCATAACTGCAAAGGCAAGTGCGACAGACGCAGTGAAACTCATGATTTTCCAAAAAGGTGCAGGAAGTGACTAGATAAGTTCATGTTCCAGTAAAATGGCTGTTAAAAGGGCAACGTTTTGTGTTCGCTTTACTGAATAAATAAGCACTTGCATAACACTTGTCTACTCTTCCGACCACTCAATGTACTTTTCACACTACGAGTCACATTCACCCATTCACAAACACATTCATACACTGGTGGCCGAGGCTACCATACAAGGAGCCACCAGCTACTCAGTTTTTAACACACTTACACAGCGATGGAACAGCCATCAGGGGCAATTTGGGGTTCAGTATCTTCCTCAAGGATACTTTGACATGTGAATCGGAGGGTCGGGGGATAGAACTGCCGAATTTCCGATTAGCGGACAACCTGCTCTACCTTCTGAGCCACAGCCGCCCCACTTGTATAATGCAACATTAACACAGCCCCTCTCAATCATTCTTGACTGCCAGGTTGTTGGACTGTGAAAGCTAGTTACCAGCTTTGAGTGAGGCTAATGCTAACTGAGTTAGCCTAAAGAAACCAGAGGCTGGAAGGGTAATGTTAACGCTAACGTTAATCGACAAAAGAAGTCTGATAAACAACCAAACACAACCCCCTAGTAGTCGACCACAACCTGAAATTGAGCAGGTAACAGAAGGGAAAGTCATTTTCAACTTTTATTACGATTATTTTTATTTTTGATGCAGATGTACTCCCCTACAAAATCACATCAAGAATTTTAGCTTTATTTTTTTTATTCAAACAGAGCTTCAGTAGTCTGATGGAAATTCCTGTATTTTTTTCATACACATATTATAGGAAAATAAATATTGCAATGTCAGTTTTTTCCAAAGCTGTGCAGCCCTGCTTGATATTCAACCAAACTGAATTGAAATCTATTAAATAGCTTTTGATATTCTGCTTAACAACATCCACATAACTACAGAGGACCAGAAACAAAAACCTCTTTGCCAGAGGTAATAAATAATCCCATACAAACCACAGACTTACATCTCTGTCTCCACCATACTGCTGTTTTCTTAATAAAATGTGAAGTATTGTTTTGTTCAGTTTGTATGCACTGTAAATATCCACCGTGGTGAGGTAAGTCTTGTTTTCTCTTGAAGTTTTACACGTTTGTGTTGAAAGATATATTTAAGAAAAACATTGCTAATAGCTAAGTGAAAGTGTGAACACAGTTTCCCAAAGCTATCAGCTTTTAACAAGGTCTAATTGAATTGCTGTGAGAGCACTGGTTTTTCGCAATGTGCCATTTCAATTAATTATTAGCCCTAAAATGCGGAAGGATTTTCCTAATATCACACAGAACCACTTAGTGTATTAAAGAGAATGATAATGTATGTTAGTGCGGATTCATGAGCCCGTTCCAAATTATAAACCAAATGTAATCCCTGTAGCTTTGGTTGCTAAATGGAGGTTTTGATTCACTTACTGTAATAAATGGCTCGACTCCTGAATACATTTCATCAGTAATACTTGACACTGCGGAGCTTATGGTGTGCCAGATGAAAACAGGATGTGTTTCTAAGCAGATTTAACAATGCAAAATGCATAAAGTGTGAGGTCATCACTCCAAGAGAATGGAGTGTGCAGGGGGAAAAAAAAGAATAAGAGCCTACGAGGTCACGGAAATAAAGATAAATGTGAGTACCAACAGCAAGGCTATGGCAATGGAGCTAATAAGAAACTGTTTTATCTTTTTACAATTTAAATTGTAACCTTGAGCCCACAGCCAGCCACACAGGCTCCCGGTAGAATCATAATTCTGGCAAGGGGGAGCAGCTCTAGGTGTGGGTGCATGGGCCACAGCATTAGCTCTCTGAGTGAAATATATGGCAGTGACGCCTCTCGGCCCCATCCACAATCAATTGGATTCTTTTCCTTTAATATTTACTCGCAGCGATGAGATGCTCGTCTGCATGGTGATGAACAGTCTGCCACTGGCGTTTGAAGGTGACCTGTCAGTGAGTATGGACAAATCTCTCGCTCGCAGAAATGTAGAAAATAAATCATTAGGGGCAGGCAGTCAGACAGGGGCCTCTCTCTCTCCCTCACTCTCCTCGGATTTAAATCAGCTCAGATTTATGATTTGAATTAATGCTTCGTTTGGTCAAAGGAATGGTCGCAGAGACAAATGATGTTTGGTACTGAAACCATCCTAATATTGATTACTGGGTGTCGCAGCAATCTCTTGTTTATATCAAGCACTCTCCTGTGACAGGGTGGCCAGCAGGAGTCATCCTGATAATACGCCGGAGAAATATGGCCCTGCTCGGCACCGCGGGGCCATGAAACACAGCTAGCAGCATGCTGTCTTCTTCATCTAGCCCCAGGCTTCCACTCACATGTTTATTTTTGATAAAAGCATTTTGTAATTTCACAAGTTAAGAGCTGACTTACAAGATTACAGGGTTATTTAGCATTCCAAAAATGTCTCGCTCTGGCCTGCGTTGGCAAACTATTTTGGAGTGTGAATGCCTAATATGTCCAGCTCACAGGCCCATTTATCCAATAGCAATCCAAACATATAAATCACTTGACTGATATAGCACGGAGTGGGCAGAAAGGGAACTGTATTTGGCTGTAGCTTTGTTGGGACTGACTGTTGTTCACAGTGCTGACTAGGGTATGACTTCATGCTGTTTTTTTCTCTCTGCTCAGACCACAGCTGCTCTGAGGAAATGGACCAGAGTTTTTATAATCATCCAGCTTAAACTAAGACACACACAAACGGATGTGTTTACTTACACAAATTATGTTACCAACCACGATAGGAATTGATATGATAATGAGCATGCTTCTGATAATACCACTAAGGACACGGATCCATTTAATCAGAAAGAGCTCCTACATAAACCCACCGTCCTCAGGGCTAAAATACAGGTGCCTCATCTCGGTGTTTGTCTGAAGCAGATCTTTGTGAAGCGCTTAAAGCAAAGCACAACAGAGCCAGCCAGTGAAGGACACTCTGTTCTGTTTGTAGAGTTGGATTGCCCGTCGCTGTCTTTGTGTTGATGTAAATTGAACAGGCTAATGTTTCTCCCTCGCATTAAATATTCATCACAATTAGACCTTCCTGTTTGCATCAGTGTTATTAATTATAAGGAAAAAATACAGCCAGTTCAACTCTCAGCCAAAATAACCAAACATCCTGGGTGAGAGGAGGGGAGGAAGAAACAGATACGTTTGAGAGACAGATAAAAAAAAAATGATAGTGAGACATGGAGATGGAGAGGCATAGAAATGTAAAGAGATAGAATGAGAGGTGTGTGTGTGTGTGTGTGTGTGTGTGTGTGTGTGTCTGTGTCTTTGATTCTCCCTCACACTCTTTAGTTGGGCAGGGGGAGCCCTCTCAAAGCACAATGTGGATTGTTCCTGCGCCTCTCAGGAAATGCCACAATTACAGATCACAGACCAAGCAAAACACGTGTGGCGCTGGGCCTTTAGGGGGATAAACAGCCCGCCATTCCCTCCCAGTGCATTGACCCCAGCCACAACCTTCATTACTGGGAGAGAAAATATTGTCAGCTGCCCACTAACAAACACCTGCCAATTTCAAGAGAAGGAATTGCTTTTTTCAGCAGAGGAAGAAAAAATAAAGTGTTTCTCAGACCTGCAGAAAAGGAGTGGGGAGAAAAGATAAGGCAGCATTCACCCTTGTCTTCTTTTCTCTGTTGTTGTTGTTTTGTTTTTTTTGTACTCCGTCTCGCCGACTTCCCCGTCTTTCGCCCTCTGTCTCTCTTTGGCCACTGGGTGCTGCCCTGCCACTCATCTGACTCCTCACCACACAACTCTAATGGAGCTGAAATCCTGTTTGTAATTAGATATGGGAATTCCACTGTCATCAGCCAGATGATGCCACGACATGCCGACCAAATAACAGACAGCGCCGACGTGGAAGGAGGAGACACAACACCCCGCTGCGAACTTCCAGATTTCACTGTACAGTCTGAAATAAATCTGTGACGCCACAACTGAGCCGTATATAAGCAGTTACATCCTACTTCAAAACCTGAAAGCCCTTTGTCTCACATCTGTGGCTTCAGTCCAGGCTGTCTGCGCCCAACGGGGAGCGGAGAGCCACATGCTAGGCTGAAGCTGGACGGCTGGTGACAGGTACCTGGAGTGTTGCCTGACTGAGAGTTGAGAGAAGAGGTTCTGGGTGAGATGATGAGGAAGCATCATTCTCTCTTCCCAGGGTCATCAGGCTAATTTCTGCAAGCCCCACCCTCACGCTTGTATGTTTGCGTGTGTGTGTGTACGTGTGCTGGTGTGTGTGCGTGTGTGCATGCTCGCGTGAGAGAGAAAGAGGGGGCCTTGGCCCCTGAGAGCGCTCTGTGAGGAGACCACAGCTGTACACTCCCAGCAGCTAATTGGTCCTTATCTAGCTGTCCCATTCATCTTCATTTTTTACCAATTACTGAGCATTATCTGTGTTCTCAGTTGGGTATGGGACTTAATCCTTTTTGGTTAAGCTGGTGCTACAGCTTGCAAATTTCAAATGGAGAAGGGGGGGGGGGGGGGTGAGTGTTGGGGAGGAGGGAAAGGTGGAGGGGAAGGGGAGGGGGGGCAAAAGTCATAGCAAAAACAAACTCTGAAACTTCCCATCATCCCTCACTGGCAGGAAGCAATCAATAAACAATGACATCACGCGAAGGAGAGAGGAAAAAATGGAAGGGATCAATTATTGGCGTTATAATTCAAGTCCTTGTTTGCAAACGTTGCAGCCTCATTGATTAGGCTGTTCTTGTTGCACTCAACATTATTGACTTGTTAAAACCATATTTTCTCATCATCAGTGGTTTTGCGTTTGCGGTCACACAGATAACAACGCTTTAAGGGGGCATCATTAATTATTCAAGATGTATTCATTTTAAAGCACAGCGAGTCCAAATCATCCTGTTTACTCTACAAACAATACAAGTATAGTACATTGCTCATCCAGAAGGTACATCAAGACGCTGCAATCTGGGGCAGTTAGCCTTAATTTTCTAAGATCAATGCATAACTAGGCTCCTCTCTATATGGGGTCCGTGCTTGGCCATGCTGCAGAGCTGAGTGGAGTCAGCCTGGAGACCATGCACTAATTACTGGAGTGTTTACTGCTCTGCTGGATAGCATTTGTACCATTTTGGATCATATCAGTGAGTCAATGTGCTCTGCGCTAGACAGATAAATAAGGCATTAAGATGACAGTGTGTATGAATGAAATTACAGTGGAAAAAATGATAGTCATCAATTATAAAATAAGCCCCGAAATGGGTCAAATCAGCAGCGGCACACGTATGTATACTTACAGAACATACAGGCATGCGTGTCAGCAGACACAGACAGTCATGCACACAAAAGCAGGACACATATAGAGACGCTGCTCCTGCACTTTGATAGGGATCTGTTTGGTCACACTCTCTGCGCCAGCTGTCAGCCCAGCTCCACTGCTGCGATTTAATTAGTCTGTTTATGTCCTTTCTAATAATAAAGCTCTCTGGGTGGAAGGACACATCCGACTAGCTAGCTGCGCGCTCCAACCTGCTAGCTGCGTTAGAGCTGGTGGCCCGGCGCAGCTAAATGTGGGCCATGATGGAGGATGGTGGCTACTTCCTGCTCCTCTAGACAGAACAATGGCCCTCAGGCTCAGATCTAGTATCACCCCCTACTCAATCCTAACCTTAACCATTAGGGGATAAAGCACATACTGACCTGATATGAGTGTCTAGGGGCAACTTCATCCATCTTCCTCTCTAGCTCTCTTGTGGGAGCCTTTGTCAGCCGAAGCTCTTGAGAGAGACTAGATTGTAGCCATAGGCTGAATAGAATTCATTTCACGAACATATCATAACACCTCTCTCACCGCGACAGATTATTGTCTTGTCAGAATCATGCAATTACAGTGTGGTTTGTTTTGATTTTCTTTATTCTGATATCAAGGCTGTACCGGACAAAATAGGGTCTGTTTAGGCTGCAGGTGTTGGGGGGTAAAAAAAAAAAAAAAGAGAAAAAGAAAGAAGGGGGGAGTAGTGGTATTAACTGAATCAGACACACTGAGCTAGACAGAGAGTGGCAGAGCAGACAGACAGCCTTCCAGCCTGAGTAAAGAGCTTGATGGGTCTCTGTCTCTCTCTTGGGCTTTGGCCCTCACCATCTCTCTATTAGTCTGCCAGGCTCATGGGAGCCAGGTGACAGATAAGTGAAGAACGACACACACATTTTAATAGACATTTCAAAAGATAAACCTGATAATCATTTCTCTTTTTAATGAAGTCTAATGTCCTCGTTCTAATTCCAGTTGCGTCGCCTGTTAAGCATCAGCGTAATACTTGAATATGCATGATTGGGAAATTGTGAGGCGCGCTGATGTTGCTGCAAAATACACAAACGCAGACAACTGCAGAAATAGATTACAATAACAGGAGGGATTGATTAAACATTATTTCCGTAATGATCCATATCAAGTTCTATCATCTTTGAGTGGCAGCGGAGTTGCAGCTTTATAGAGAGGAATCAGCACGAGGAGAGACAACGCGCCAGACAGACCTCGTGTCATGGAAATATTTGTTTGATTGTCTCTTGCGGTTAGTTCACAATAGCAGGAGCAGAGCTATAAAAAACAACTGACCAGTCGAGTTGTCATCCCTCATCAACATTAGGCCTCATTCTTCATTAATTGGATAGATTAATTTGGAGCGCTTTGATGCGGGGGTGATGCATGCGTTCGGCTGTCCCCTCCTCACTATTCTCTGTCAGGTTGAATTTAGCCAGGGAAGGGGCTGACCTTTGAAAGTGAAGAGATCAACACAATTTGAAAAGACAATGTCACTTGGTGTAAATGTGATACGTGTAATAAATGACATTCAACCTTTCAGTGATGATGAGCTTTCGCAGGTTGGAGTAATGTGAAATATGCGCGCTGCGTGTAATTGCATAGAATGTGGAGCGGTTTTCACAAACACAGCTAAGACGGTGCGGCATTAGAGCCTGGATGTCATTTGCTCTCATTTCACTATGATTATGTCTAAGAGGTAACATTAGCATAGAGTAATAATATTACTGTGTACACAATAACAGTAATGACAATACAGTGATGACAACAACAAAATGACTCTTTTACTGTGATCACCCTGTAAAAATGTTCCATTGCCTGGCTACGCTGCAATCAGGGGGAGAATCAAAGAGCATTTGTGTGATAGAAATAGTTGGTTCTGTTCCACGAAAGCACTCTGTCGGTTTGCCTGAACCGAAAGGTGTTTCTTCTCAATTATGATATGGGAACCCTCATCCAAATAGAGCTATCAGCCATACTGAGGCCAGACATCTTCACCATCACACAGCCTCTCCCCTGGGACCGAGATAAAAAGGGAGAGAGTAGAGCAAGTTCAAACAATGTTAAGGAATTTCACAATCTCAGCATGTCCTTCACAGTGTGAACAAACAGAGCAAGGTATTTCTTCATAGACTATGTTGAGAATCCCTAAGTTAGAAAATAAAAAAATACTCATTCCAACTAAATAATTAGAATAACATGATGTTATTTTTGTTTAATCTCTTTACTCAAATGTGATTAAATCCAAACTACGTAGCTAAATTTTTTTTAGAGCAGGCTAGGGATGTCACAAGATCTGATACTTTGGTAGCAAGTCAATGCCAAAATTCACAAAATGTGATGGTACTAATTTTCCTCCAGTGCTGTACCTACTAAAGACGCAATTATTCTAGACCTGATGGGGCAGCATATGAGCCTACAAGTGTTAAAGGAACAGTGTGTAAGATTTAGGGGGATTCAGTGATGTCTAGCAGTGAGGATTGCAGATTGCAACTAGCTAGAAGTTCTCCTGGTTGAAATTCCTTCAGTGATCATTGTTCAGGAGGTTTTTACCAGGAGCCGAATCATCCACAGAGGTCTCTTCCTCTCCAGAACAAACCAACCAGGTGATTAAAACCAGTAGAAACGCTGAACAAAGCAGTTTCACGTTACAAATCTGTGTTTCGTCAATGCTGTTTGGCATGTCGCAAGCCCAGCACCTGCTAATGTGTGCTCACCTTTTCCCTCTGATAACTTAAGATTTAGATGTTCAGGAGGTTTTTATCAGGAGCCGAATCATCCGCAGAGGTCTCTTCCTCTCCAAAACAAACTGACTCGGTGATTTAAACCAGTAAAAACACTGGATAAAGCAGTTTCATGTTACAAATTAGTGTTTCTCCAATGCTGTTTGGCAGATAGGCTGCTAGCCCAGCACCTGCTAATGTGTGCTCACCTTTTCCCTTTGATAACTTAAAATTAGATGTTTAGGATGTTTTTATCGGGAGCCGAATTATCCACAGAGGTCTCCTTCTCTCGAAAACAAACAGACTCAGTGATTAAAACCAGTAAAAACACTGAACAAAGCACCTTCATGTTACAAATCAGTGTTTCTCCAATGTTGTTTGGCATGTCGTAGACAGGCCGCTAGCCCAGCACCTGCTACTGTGTGTGTACTCATCTATTTTCTCTGATAACTTGACATGTGCTCACTTTATTTCTGATTCAGACGTTCAGGAGGTTTTTCCTGGGAGTCCAATTATCCACAGAGGTCTCCTCCTCTCCCAAACAAACGGACCAGGTGATTAAAACCTCTAAAAATGCTGAATAAAACAGTTTCACATTACAATTCAGTGTTTTTCCAACATTGTTAGCTAGCCCAATCTCTGCTATTGTGTGCTCACCTTTTTTCTCTGATAAATAAAAATCCAGATGTTCGGGGGATTTTTACCGGGAGCTGAATGGTCTTTAAAATGAACGGACCAGTTTTTCCAAGGCTTTCATCGATGAGGGCTGTTAGCTATGGTGTCAGACACGGAAATGCAAATGGCCCTATCTGGAGTCAGTGTTTGGTTTGTCCATTCTGGGTTACTGTAGAAACATGGTGGTGCGACATGGTGATCTCCATGAACAAGGACCCGCGCCAGATGTAGATATAAACGGCTCATTCCATGATAATGGAAACAACAATTTTTATTTTTCGGCAATTACACACAAAAGAAAACATACGTATTATATTATATTCCACGCCAGCATATCTGCTGAACCTTTAAATATCCAAGTAAGAAGAGGAACAAGAAGTACAATTCCGGCGCAACTCCGCCCTAACTCGTTGAAAAGAAAAGCGTTTTGTTTTTGTTGTTTGTTTGTTTGTTTGTTTTTTTTGTGTTTGTTTTTGCGAATTTTTAAATGCTTTGCCGTGGCAGCACTGCATGTTTACTTTATGTTACGAATGCCAGTTGCATGACAAGGCGCTGAACGTCTATTCTGTGCTGAGCGCTGCACATTTGGCACGTTCTTTTATTTTTATTTATTTATTTATTTATTTGTCATTGAGATTTGAAAAATGTTCAACTTTGGGTAAAACACTGCCCTCGCCACTGTCACTGTCACTTTTACAGCCGATTGCACTCTTTTAGCTGATCAATCACAGCGGAGGAGGGGCGGAGCAAATGGCAAATGTTATCACACCATAGGCGATATATTAATACAGTATATCAAAACCATGAGCCCACATAGTACTTTAAGGTTTGAGGTGGATCATCATAAATTCTAACTAAATTTTACTTTAATTCAATTTATATGTATATGTAAAACACATAGGTTATATTGTTGTTGTTTTTTTCATACTGAATTGGGAATCAAGAATCATGGCATTTCACTGGTATTGGTATCGACTACTAAATCTCTTTTGCTTTGCAGCATGCCTACAGCAGTCATATTAAATTCACGTTACAGTCAGTTCACCTTGAACTCATTAGCACTACTGTAAACTATACACTGCATTACTGATTTTCTCTCAGGAGGTGATTGTAATGGAGGAAGTGAGAGCGCAGGAGGTAGTGATGCTAATTTTGTAATTAAAACGGATGATCTGATGACCACATGCAAACTGATCCCCCCCCTTCCCCGTCCACCAAAGTGATATGACGGCAGAGTGGGCCGTGATTGATAACACTCGTCAATATATTTCATTTCAGGAGCCTTAGTCAAATGACAACTGGTTGTCATTGACTGAAAGCAATCTTTTTAAAAGGGGAGCCTTTGCTAAGTATCAGATGAAAATGATTCCTCTGTCTGCTTGGGTGTCACTGTCTGTAGGAGCTTTATTGATTGGGCTTGAATATATTGCACCCGCAGTAGTAACAGCTGCTAGTAATATCTCTCCTCTCCTTCTGCTCTCCTCTCCTGCTCGCAGCACTTTCTGTGCCACGGCTTATTGTCAGCGATCAGATGTTGGGTGCTCTCGTGCCGATGTTGCGTATTTATCAAGAGTGATGTGTGACAAATGTAAAGTGAGCTTGGTTCCGACCCAAATTAGAGAAGCGAACAGTGTTTGCTAATGTGTCCTGAAGGCCTGGCCGTCCTGGCCACCCCCAGCCATGTGCATGATTGTGTTAACTAAACCCACCATTGTCTCCCCCACTTTATACGCTCTGTGTTATCAAGCACAAGGATGTTGGCATTGGTTGGTAAAGGTCATTTACTGTAATGAGATTTGCCACATGCAAGCATATGGCTTGATTATTGCCCTGTTCGTTAACATTTTCAGCAAAGAGACAAATAGACAGCTAAAACAGGGGCGAGTGAGGGTGGGGGCGGCGGCGAGACGTGTGCAGCATTTCTCCTCAAAGATGGGAAGAACTTTTTTTTTTTTTACAACAGATCTGTCACAGAGATGATTGATCTTTCAATTTTCATAAGGAATGCGTGCCATTAGAGGCGAGGATTTGAATTATCCTATAAAAGTTGCCTGCTTTAGATTTTATACACTTAAAGGACAAACACCTCTGTCTGTCTCCTTGATAATTTCTACCACATGTTACACTCGGGTGGTTTGGGTAGGAAAGCAATTATGTTACCTCATCAAACCAGAAATGTTTTCTTATCATGGTTTCTCTTACATTACACTACATTAGGCATCTTGGCAGGAAATCTTCGCCCACCTGAATCATTGGAAAGTGTATCTCTTTATCCTGGCATGCGAAACACATTTTGTTTGTTGATGTGAATTAGCTTGAAATGTGTCCAATCATCATGGCTCTTGGAATGTAAAGGATATTGTTTGCATGTGTTTTAATGTTTGGCTGGCTCCACGTACCTATACACAGTTATCTATACAGCGTCATTGTCTGTATGTTTTCATGTTTACCTCCTTGTTACCGTGAGATTTATTCTTTTTATGTGTCCATTTGTGTCTGTGCGTGTGTGTGTTCGCATACGTGAGTGTACAGCAGGTATTTAACAAAGGCAAGATGTTTGCTTTATTATCAACATTAACTGCGTAAACACAAAAGGCTTCAAAGTTTCATTCAATGACACCGAGGGGCTGTGGGTGGCTACATCAAAGCTCAATACCTTCCTCTCTCCCCCCATTTTAATGAGAAACAGGACTCACCAGCCTTGACTGAACCTGCCATCTGTGTGTGTCTGTTTTTTTCTTGTTTGCATGTGTGTGTGTGCGCCTGTGTGTGTGAATGTGGGAGCAGTTCCTGTGCATATGTATGCGCTCGCGTTGTGTAAAGTGGCACCGCGATGCCAGACAACATATTTATGGAGGCTGTGTCTTATGTTTGATCTAATGGCTATAAGGCTCCCTCCATCTCACGTGGCAGGGCTTTCTGATTTTGGAGGAGATTAATAGTTATAGTAAAGATGAATAGCTGATTAGTGCTATGGAGAGACCTCTAAATGTCTTGCCGCATGACAGACACTTTTTCATGAGCCATTCATTTCCTTTTGGGACTGGTGTGCAAATCCTTGATACGACCACAACAAAGACCCTCCATGTGTGTGCACCGCCGTCTCACCTTTGTTGGAGAAATACATACACGACATGGGGGCATTTTACAAGCGCAATTAGGAGGAAAACTGAGATTGTTTTGCAGCGGGCGGACTGCATATGCATTGTGCAGTCAGTCAGTTCATTTAGCTGCTTGACTGGAATGGTCCTGTTCAGTTTGACAGATCAGAAGAGGGAAAAAATATCTCAACGCCATGAAAACCAAAGGCTTAGCGCTGAGCAAATCAGCCCTTTGTCTTGTTCAATTCAAATCAAAGGATAACCAGGAATGTTTGTTTGACAACAGCATTTACAATGCATTGTTCTGAAGCCCAGAGCCTCCCAAACAAAGACAGATAGGCTTTAAACAAGTCATTTAATTAGCACCGGATCCCCAGCTTTGGCTGCGCCAACCAATTATACATTCCTGAGGCATGTGCAGGTCCTATTTCACGGGAGCGAGAGGCAGATCCTCTCCAGCCCTGTCTCTTACAGTACATCTCTCCCCTTCCATTTAAGAGAAGGTAAATAGCCCAGACAGACAGCTTCATTAGCCAGCGTCTGAAGAGCGCGGGGCCGATTGTCGCTTAAATAGTGCGCTTTTACTGCAGGCCCAGCCGGCGACCTCCGATCAATTACAGCTGACATTATTGTTTGTCGGGAGCTTTTTTCCTGGACAGAGGGAGTAAAAAACGAGATCAGGCCTGAGCTTTGGCTGGAAATGTAATCTTCCCCCTCTCTTTGGTTCTTTCGCTCCACAAACAATAAATCATTCAGTTGAAGAGATAATAAAGTGCCAAGTAGGAGCTAGTTTAATTTTTGTCAGGGGAAATCTGTCCACAACAGAGTTAAGGGTAAGGGGCTGGCTGCTACCTCCGTACCATTTTCAATGACAATGGCTTAGTTCCCTTTTTTCTTATTTTCCTCCGTAGGGTTAGATGTCCAGAAAGGCTGAAGTCCTGTTTAGATGAAGATTAACTGCTGCACAAATCACCGCAGGTTATCATTTCTGTCATCAAAATAAATTACTGCTCTCTTTTTAATCATTTTAAAGCATTCAACATTCAATCTTTTCTTTTTTTTTTCTCTGCGCGATGCTTTTAAGTGTCGGACCTTACCGTCAGCCGTGCGGTTTGGTTCTGATGTAACAGCTTTTTAATCATGCTGTTACCGAGGGCTGTTTTAATTCATTCAATTCATCCTCCGCGATTCAGATCTTTGCTTATCCATGCGTGAACTCCCGAGCACTGCACGACATAATAGCTGAGCTGTTTATATTGGTATTAAGTGATTTGTAGTTTTAATGATGGTAAATAGGAGTTCACCTTTGCGGGTCCCTCAGGCTTACTTCAGGTAAATTACTCCAAATGCATTGTTTATGCCCTTCAGGAGGGAGGGGGGGGGCGCTTGTGGGAATTCACCTCTCATCAGGTCTGAACTTCTGTATCAGAGATAAACACAAACTGACAAATATGTTTCTAACGCTTTGCCCACTGGAATATCTACACAATATCTTGGTGATTAATGAGTCTGACTAATGTTTGTTGATTCTGTTTTTGGGAAAGAAACACATAAAAAAAATCCTTGTGCATTATCATCACCAAGTTAAGAATTAGTCAGGCATGTGTGCTGCCGTTATTCAGCGAGAGTAAACGGAGCAAATGGGACGGGATTGCATATGAATGAAACCAAAAAACACTTAACTGTCTTGCAAAAATGCCAGATTCCTTGAATAAACCAATATCCTCCTCACCTGGCTCCTTTCAGCGGCAAATAAAGGGATTTGGTGAACCCTTGTTGGTCTGTGGCACATTCCCCTACAGTAGCCTGAATGGGCCTTTATGGGAGAAACACCGCTTTGGGACGGGGTGACATGAAAGGGGCTGGACAGGCACTGAAAGCGAGACTAATACCACTTAGAGCGAACAGAGGTCCAGTGTTTCCCCACCAGGCTGTCTGTCAGGTGGGGAGACATCACCGAAGTCCATACACCATCAAATACGAGATATAACTGAAGTAAAAATCCAACATTTTTGATGATTGTGGAAATTTGGCCACTCAAGTCCATGCGCCTTTATGCATAGCTGCATTTGATTGAATGGGTGTAATGTATCCACCTCAAAGGCAGAATAAGTCTCTTCACTCTGGCCCTTGAGTGGCCTTGAAAGGCTGATAGGTAGCCTAAACCTCCCCATGTTGTCCTACAGTAAGTACCCCCGCAATCAGGCCCTCTGTGGTGTTTTTTAATTGAGCTTAGCCTGCTGAGTGGTAATTGATTCAGTCTGAGCTACAGCAGAGGCGCTGATACAAGGTGCTGCTTGGCTTCCGCCTTTCTTTAATCTCCGCTGCTTTATATTGTTTGGGAATACTCGCCACTGAGAAACTGCATGCCATCTTTCTTATGGAAATCAATGCTTCTTTTAGAAGGAGGGGAATGACAGAGAGGAGTACTTCTCATGTCCTTTCATTTTTCAACCAGTGTCCTTCTCTTTAGAGGCGTCGCCATGCAGATCTCCTTGCCCTTTGGCTACTGATGTTTTGTCAGAAAAAGAAGAGTGAAGTTGTTTTGTGGATCAGCTTTCTGTAGTGCAGTATCTTTTTTTTCTCTCCTCTCTCTTTCTTTCACACAGCGTTTCTTTCTTTTTTTTTTTTTTTTTTTTACCTTGAACAGGGCTGCCAAGAAACAGAGAAAAAAAGGAGTGAAAAATCAACAGAGAGGCTCAATCAGATCCAATAGTGTCTATGAGGTTTTCTTTAAAGCATTTGAGGAAAAGCATCTGAGTGGCGGAGGAATGAGACCAAACTGTTCCCAGTCACTTTTGATCCTGCCAGTTCAAAGTCCCCATAGAGCAGAGGGGGAGGAAGGAGGGGGTAGCCGTGGTTGAGGTAGGGGGGGGTACAGACACCTAGCTTTGACCTTCTGTCTGCGCTCATGTCCTTTGAAAGTTGGCTTGTTTTCATTAAGCCATTCAGAAGCACAGTGCAGGGCCACAGTTTGACTAACTACTAACCCCCTATGGTATCTTTATAAGACGTTCTTTACATTTTCGGACTGCTAATGTCTTCAATTTTCCCAATTAGGCGTCCATTGCCAGACAGCAATTGAATAATTTAAAACATTTGTAAGACATCTCTGATGTTGTAATGGAATAATTTGTGTGCATATAAAAAAGAAAGAAATGGAGAATCCCATTATTGTGCGGAGCTGAAAGTGTCTTTTTAGTCTCGCTCTGTTCTTCTTCTCTCCGGTCTGGAATATAGGCTGCTATAATTAGCCTAAAGTCATTGCCATACTGTGGTCTGACGGTACTTGTTTGTCATTAGCACATTTAACTAGTCATTTGGGTAATGGCTTTCAAGATTGCCTTTGTTTTTACAGAGATATTTTTTTATATGTAAATATTGAGACAATTTACATAATGTGCCCTTTTTATTCATCATAGAATAATTGATGCATATTTATTGCTGTGTAAACTTTGGTCTTTGAATGACTGTGTATATAGTTATCATTGCCGTTTTCTTTATTATTATTGCAGTAGTATCTATTATTAACGTATGTTGTAAAACATTTATGTGTATTATGTTAACATGGAAAGATACCCGAGAAGCGATTAATTTGAATCATTCGGTTTTTTTTGTCCTAATGGACGGCGGTGTAAAGCTTTAGTGTTATTGGACACCATTTTTAAAGGGTATCTCAGTGGTGGGAATTACTGATTGCTGAATTAACAGCAGCAGGTTTTGAGTTTTCGGGCCAGAGCCTCAGAAGTTTCCCCTGTGAATATCTCACTCATAATACGCATCATTGGGTAACCAACGACCTCTTCATGTGTCTCAGGCCTGGAACTCCCCTTCATGATGATGCCACACCCCCTGATCCCAGTCAGCCTGCCCCCAGCCTCTGTCACCATGGCGATGAGCCAGATGAACCACCTCAGCACCATTGCAAACATGGCCGCCGCAGCACAGGGCCAGAGCCTGCCCTCCAGAATGGTCACCTCTGTTATAAAGGTAAATTTTAAAACAGAAAGCAGTGATGTTATAACACAGCAACTTCCTCCTTCCTGTGCTGCAACGCTTCAGTCTGCATAGGATATTTATTTTTGGTTTGTGTGTTTCTGGCGCTGCTGGGGTTTCAGGAACGTGTGCCGGACAGTCCCTCCCCTGCTCCTTCCTTAGAAGACCACAGGAGGCCGGGCAGTCACCCATCGTCCCACCGCAGCAGCAGTGTGTCCAGCTCCCCAGCCCACACAGAAAGCTCCTCAGACAGGATACGTACGTTTGTCACACAGAGAAATGGTGAAGAAAACATGCGAATGTGCCGTGCAGATTGTCGCTGTGTTGTCTAAATTTCACAAAGACGGAGTAGGAATACGTCTTCCCGGTAATGTCCCTAACGCCACTCATGTTTTCTCATCCTCTCTCCAGCGATACACCACAATGGCCTGTCCATGAACCACGCTCTGCTAGGTCTGTCCCCCAACATCCCGCCTGGGCCTAAAGAGGGAGACCTGGCCCACGACATGAGCCATGAAGTAAAGAGGATGCACACTGACAAAGGTGAGTACGGTTTCATGATACACCAAATGCTGTGAAGGATCTCCTCTATGCACGCTGCAAAACTGTGATTTTATTTCTTCATAAAACACACTCTACACATTTAAGTTAAGGGCATATAATTAGCTTTTCCTTCCATTCAATGTTCACAATATATGAAAATGACAGATGTTATGAGCAACAACTGACTGAATACTACATTTGTGCTCTACTGGACCGGCTCTGCTCTAGCAGCCGATAATATAAGTTGTAATCCTGAGAATCACGTCTGGTAACAAACACAAAGGCTCGACGGTTTAAGTAGAGTGGAGCAGGTTTTGTAAATCTGCAGAAAAGTTAATAACACAGAATCAGCGGAGGCAGGAGGACCCACTGAGCTAACAGTGGAGACATTTGGTTAATGTGTCACCAAAGGCAGAGCAGCTTTGTGACACTAGTGTTGGTCAGGGTGCCTTCAAGTGTAATCAACTTTTGTGCAGCAATTGGAGTGGAAGATAACACTCATTTTTTAACTGAAAATATAATCTAAAAGAAAACCTTGTGTGTGTGTGTATTTTCATTGAAAAAACACTTGACATTTATAGAACTTGGAGATCTTCGAAGGCTGTAAATATTGATACTACAATTTGAGAAATGTTTTGAGCCTTTGGCAGGATTTGTAGTCGACCTTTTTATTCTTCCTGCTTTCAGTTTATCTCAGTTATAGATGGTGTCACTGTGACAATAACCCCTGATGTAGCCAGTCAAACCCTTTAAGACTGAGACTACAAATCAGATATGCACTTAAGAAGAGGTAACCTGTACAAGTGTGAATATGAGTGGATTTGTGTGAATGTTTGGATGAAATGCTGCACATATTTTGCTTGTCGGTGGAATCACTGTTCCTGGTTGGATGTCGCTGCAGATGCTTTACATTTACAACACATGTCAGCCCTCATATGACACATGCTGTGATTATGTTTAAGAGCAATCTCTTTTAGATATAACCTGTAGATGAAGTGGATTGTTTTTAGTAATATTCTGCAATAATACCTGCATGTTTTAAAAGGCTCGGATCATTTTTTTAAGCCATTTTTTGCTCTGATTTTTTTCCTTCACTGTAGTAGGACACTGTTCAGTTACAGTGGAGTTGAGATTAGCCCAGAATATTATTCTTTTAACAGAAAAAACTAATAATTAGAAAGACATGAAACAATGCAACTAATGAAATAGGTTTCGTATAATTAGATTTTCACAGATTTTGCATTGTGATGATTTTCTGATTTTTTAAATCAGAATTTTATACATATACCTACAAACCTACACTATATATCAGGGTGTCTACAGCTCCTTAAAGTGTCTTAAATTAAGTTTTCTTAATATAAGCCCTTAAAAACTCTTACAACGTTTTAAAATCAGTTTCGACAAATATTTTCGGTCACATCACCGCGAAAATTTCTCCAGCCTGACAGAGCCAATGACTGTCTACAATTATTGGACAGACCTAAAATTGCTATAAAAATATCATCTATGACAGCGATGAGATTTTGTTTTCTTTTTACATCGAACACGTTAAACTTAAACTCACCCAACTGTTGTCATTTTTCTTTGCTGCTCATTTTGAACTGACATCAGTGCTTTTACACACACACACACACACACATATACATATATATATATATATGTGTAAAGATTTGGTCTTAAATTTCTTATAAGGTGGCATTAAAGCTCTTTAAAAGTCTTAAATTTGAAGAGCTATCCCTCTTGAAAAACTGACTTACACCCTTCATGACAATATGGAGGGATTTATCAAACTATGGCAGCCTGTCTTGGACACAGTGGACCCCTCTGAACTGGACTTGGTTACACTCGATTAATAACACACAGCAGTTTATTTATTTATTTTAATTAGTTGTGATAGTAAGGTTGTTACTCTGCTGTTTTCATGTTTGGTTCTGTGAATATCCAGTAATGGAGATATGTCCATAGTCTTAAATTTAACTTGGTCATATCTGTGGACACCCTGATGTATGTATGTGTTGTCTTTTCCTGGTTTTAAAGGCGACATTGCAGTAAAGTGTTGTAATTTTCTGAACTCACCAGACTACTCTAGCTGTTTTATTAATCGCCTTTACCCACTTAATCCTCATTACTGATGAATATTTATCAAAAATATCAATGTGTAAATATTTTGTGAGAGCACTTAAAGTCAACCCTACAGTGTTGTCGCAATAACGATGTCGAGATATGTGGTAAAAAATAATATTGTGTGTGTGTATATATACATACATATATCTATATATACATATATATAATGAGCCATTTTTATAAAGCAGAAGACTTGCTGACATGTGCTTTTCCTATCATCCCCATTAGCTGTGAACTCTGGGAAAAATATTCAAAATTCTGACCCTCAGTCACTTTGTGCAGAGTAAATGTTTTTATTATTAATTGATGGTATTATTACGTTACAATTTCGCCGCACTTGTAAAGACAAAAAAAAGGAAAAGCAAAGAAAAAAGATAGAAATCTACTGAGCATGACGGATTAAATACAAAATGAAGCAAATAATAGATTTTAGTATTCTCTGTTGGTTTTGAGCGGAGCAGAGGCGGGGTGTGCTGTGGTGTGCTGTGCTGTACTGGGTGAGACAGGGTGGGGTGAGGCTGATAATGATATTAAAACCACTATGGAAATCATTGGGCTGTATGTTCCCTGTTGGCTGGGCTGACGTGAAGATCAGTGTTAGACCTTCACTCACAGGGTGTGAAGCAGTGAATAGTAATAATTAGCAGGATCATGAGCTGAATTTATGGGTCACAAACTGTCTAACTGTCTGCATGTGTGTGTGTGTTTGCGTGTGTGTGACGAGAAAAGAGAGGCAGGCAAACAGAGCAACGCAAACAGAGATAGAAGGCGATTTAACCAAGTATCCACACACTAAATCAACCGAATGTTTCCTCAGTAGCAGAAATCTTACTTCTTAACTGAAGTGCCTCCTCCATACTCAGATAATCAACACAAATGGACTGTAATTTCTCCGCAATATTAGAGGAGAAAGCAAATGACCCGGCAATCCACACCAATTCTAGCTAGTTGACCCACACACATCTAGCCGCAAACACGCGCTGCATTATCTTTGAGATTGTCAATTCCTAATATGTCACTGGACTTGATTAGGATTCTGAGCTCTCCAGTGTGTGCACCAGAGGTCTCGGGCTGTGGAAAACATTTTTATAAAATAACCCATTAATGCAGAGGAGTGCAACTAAATTAGTTACCAATTTGCTGAGCATGAATTAATGAAGAGAGCTTCTCCCGGCTCCCACAGTTGTAATTTTCATAATAACCCCAGACCTTTATTTGGCAGGTTGTTTAGTTTTTTCGTTTGAAGGTTTTCATTAGTCTAATGAGGACTGTGCAAGGGCGAGCAGTCAGCACAATTTACATGAGGAAGCTATCATAATAAATGAGGCAATTTGAATAACATGCACAGGTTTATGCAGCGAGATAAGAGAGATTGTAGCAGCCAGATTCAGAGGTAACCAATACATTAGAACCAACTAATAACCAAAGTAATTCCAATAAAAGCTTTAAGTGAAGGGAATAAAATTAATGATAGATATATTGAACTGTAATGATATGATACATGATGCATTAGATTAATAAAATAAATGTGTTCCATTGTTAAAGAGGGGTGAGGCCTCGCCATCCGAAGCTTTGTTTATAGTGAGCTTTTTAATTAGGCTTGTTCATCGCATCAGTTTGTTTAGATAAATGAGATAACATTCCAATGGTTTAATGATATCTCTCCACTTGTTTGATCTTTATGATCCTGGCAGAGCATTAAATTAATCTCTTGCAATGCACTCTTAGAAGAGAGCACAGTGGGCGCAGAGGAAGGATGCAGTGCCCCGGCTCATATGGAAGCTATTTAAATAGCCAGACACCTCAGAGACAGCCACTATAATGTCACATCACTCATATCCTATGAACATGTCTCGTCTTTTTCATGTCATCTCTGCTGATGAAGGACAAAGGCTGTTTGTTGTTGTCTAAAAAAGACCATTTCCAAAGTTGTGTCACCCAGTGCAGAGCAACCAGATGGTAGTTTTTTTTGGGGGGCTGTTGTTTGAACTTGATTATTTTTTGTCCAAATTTTGCCCGAGAAAAAAAAAAAGAGCAGATTAGATGCTGTGTGAGGAAAAAAGGCGAGTAGAAAGCTAAGTGTTATCTCACATGTGACTAATTGAATTGCTTCAAACAGAAAGTCTGTGGCGATAGCTTCCGACAAGCCTCTGTCTCGTGAAACAGCAGGTAGCTGACAAACAAGGGGAAATTTGAAAGGTACGGAAGCCTTTGGCTGTAAACTCACTTTGGACATCAAACACTTGACATCATTTTATTTCCTCGGGGAGAAGGTGTTTGAAACACAAGCCATATGTATGTACGTCGAAAGTATAAGAGTTTTCTGTAAATACCATGTGGCAGTTTAAGCATTTTGCCAACAACAAATTTCACCACTTTACCTCAGCCCTCCCACTGCAGTTAAACATGCCACATCTCTTTTACGCAGAGCTAAAACGCCTGACAGCAGAGTCGGAGGCAGCTACAGTGTGTAAACTGATTCTGTAAACCATATTTTAAAAGCGGGTGATTCACTGGTAATATGATATTGGCGCTTCCCTGGTAAACGTTATATATCCTTGTTGACACAACAGGAGATGCACTCATAATGTCCTCCCAAGCACAAATGGATGCTTGTGGTGTGTTATCTCACCTAGTGGTGCATCCTTTTGTACCTGCTCTCAACTCTGCACAATGTAGTGTGATGTTTTACTGACTTCACATCTTGCTGTCAGCACTCCAGCTCCAACTTAGTGATCAAAATGCTTTTTCCTCCTTATGTTAGTTAACACTTCTTCATCTTTCACAGTTTGCTTTGTACATATTGTTGACAGTATTTGCTGTTTGTGTTTGTATATAGTGTTTTTGTTCATTTTGGTCATCACCTCAGTCTTTAAGCAGCCTATCTGGCTGAAAAGCATCTTTATCTTTATGACTCGCTTTTGCAATACGATGTACGTCAGTTACTTTAATTTTTTGGCAGCTCTTCCAAGCATCAATTGTAACAAAGAGCCGTAGCGACCTTACCTATAGCTAAGCTCCAAAAATCAGGTGCTACACATTGGTGCTACACTTCATGACTTAAGTTAGCCAATGGTTGTCCTCTGAGACACTGAGGTGATTGTGAGAATGATCAAAAACACTATGTAACAAAACAAATGGTAAATACGGGAGATGCACAGATTGTAAAATTCTGGGACAACACAGATACTGATACCCGTGTTTACAATAACAATATGGCCAATAGCCAATAGAGATACAGATAGGTTTGTTGTTGTTGTTGTTGTTGCTGTTTTAAAGTCAATCAGTCCTTCATTAACTACGGTTGAAAAAGCACAAATTCAGTCATACAAATTTATGAAACAACCTTTCATATAAACTGTAGCATGAAAAACATCTTTGAAAAAAGTAAAAATAACTGATTCAAAAGCATTTTTACTGCATATATAACAAATCATAATCCCCTCTCCAATACCCATTTTATATTACTGTAAAAACATTAACAAATTTCTTCTTCAGAAAAACTGAATTTATTCAAGTTTCTCACCAAAATCTACATTTTCAAGATTACATTTGAACACATCATGAGATTGTTATAGTTTACCTTTGCCCAATGGTATTTTTTACTGAATAGAGTTTGAACATATCATAATTTACCGCAATCCAACCTCCTTCAGTAGTTAGTTAAGGCCACTGGCTGCTAACAGCTAACGTTAGTAGCTCTCCTACTGCCGACATTAACACTGATTTGTTGTTCATAATGTAGCATTATCAAGGCAAACAATAGAGTGCATTCCTTGATGCATGGATGGTGACTTTACTGCGTCCTTTCGTGACGTGATTTTCTCCCCAGGACAACAAAACTCCCATTAGTCTTTTTTTTTTTTTTTTTAAGATTATTTTTATGGGCTTTTTTGCCTTTAATGTACAGGACAGAGTTTGAAATGGGAAGAGAGAGAGAGAGAGTGGGGAGTGACATGCAGCAAAGGGCCGCAGGCTGGAATCGAACCCATGGCTGCTGCAGTGAGGCAGTGCCTCTGTACATGGGGCGCCGGCACTATCCACTACGCTACCGACGCCCCAGAACTCCATTAGTCTTGAGCTCTGCTTTTTAGCCTGTGCAAATTTGATGTGACACAACAGAAAAGCCACAGATCAGCCACCTCAATTGGTGAATGTCATCTTGTTTGACGATAGGCTGATGGCAGTCACCGAAGCGAATATCAACCAATACCAATGTGCAGCCGATAAATCGGTGCATCCCTAGTAAATGCTATTAACAGTGTGTTAGTTATAAAGCTAACTGTGAAACGTTTTGTCTCTTTGCTTTCTGTCAACTCTACAGTAGGCTGTTACTACGACTAACTTAATTTTACTTAACTTTTAACAGTCAGCTCTGTACATATTGTTTTGTTAGTATTTACCTTTAATTTTTGTATATAGTGTTTTTGATCAGATTCATAATCACCTCAGTGTCTTAGATAACCATTCGCTAGCGGCGTTAGCAAGTCACTCAGTGTAGCACCAACATCAGCCTGATTTACAGAGCTTAGCTAACATACCGTCGTTATGACTCTTCTTTGAAGAGCTTCCAAAAATATTAAAGTGGCTGACAAACACCCTCTTGCAAAAGCGAGCAGTAAAGCTCTGTAGAGCTGACTGCCCTTATAAATTTGTAGCGAGCTAGGCTAGCTGTCAGGCTAACCTCGCAATTAAAGTGTTAATAAACACTATATAAAAAAGGAACAGTTAACTCTATCAATAATATGTACAACACTAACTGTGAAAAGTGAAATAACTAAATTAGCACTTTAATCACTAAGATCAGAAGCAAAGGTAACATTACAGTATGACAGGAAGTAAGCAGATGTGAAGTTAGTAAAATGGGTATATGTCACATCACATTACAAGTAGAAGTCCTACTACTATTAATACAAGTAGAGAACTGAGCAATCATGGCACCGCTGTGACCACAGTGGACAAAGCTGACTTGCCACGCCTTTCCTTTGTCAGGATGCTGCCTTGATGTCCAGTGGCTGGTGCACTGTGCACCGTCTGCAGTCCCAGTTTACAGTTTGAATGATGAAGCGGAGCAGGTACCAGTGTCACAGTCTATTACACTGAGCTGCTTTGGGCAAGGACCTGTGGACGCTGATGGGCTCATGCAGAGAAGGGGATATATTTTGAAAAAGATGAAAAAGGCAAAAAAGTGATTTCCAGCCTTTGTAGTCTTTGTTCTGCTCCTCCTTTGCATAAGCATTTGCAATGATAAAGAGGAAGTTAGGGGACTTTGGGTCAGGCAAAAGTTTTCGGCATCAGCTGCGCGCTCTTTCTGCGGCGTAAATATTTCACTGACATTGATGGTATCTCCGTACAGTATCATTAAAAGTTCGATATGTTCAGTGTAAGCTCCTTCTCTTCATCTTTCTGACTTTAATGCATAGTGTTTTGTTCAGTCCTCCCGATGTCCTTGGCGTTGCGAGCTTCAAACACATGCTGACTACCTGACTTTCCCTAAGTCAGGAGGCAAGATCATTAGCCATCACAACCCTGAAATGTGACTTGGCAGACAATAATGCTTTATGATCAAACAACTTGTCAGTGCGTCCCGTTGAAATGAAAGAGTGCAAAAAAATAATTCAATAGAGGATCAATCAAATTTCCCCAGCCCATGTGAGAGAGATTGCTGATGGTGCAGAGAGGGGCTATTCCTCGAGGACATGGGAGTTCATTTGGATATTTGTTCTCCCCCTCATGAATGTTCCATTGCGTGACACCATCTCCTGCTAATCACATTTCACTGAAAAGGGGGGATGCTTTTAGGGACGTTGAAAAGAGAGAGGTTCTTTTTAATCTTTGAAATGCCTCAAAAGTGACAGAATGCTTTCTCCTGCCAAGACGTGAGCCTCGGATGGGGAGATAAATATGCTGTGGTCAGCTAAGTGTATCTAGTGAGCAGAGAGGCAAATTTAATAATGCATTATCATTCACTGGCGAAGGTGAAATCTCCCTGTCCATCAGAAGGCTGAGGCCTGTTTCATGTTACCCTTCACTGCAAATGAACAAGTGCTTTACTCAGCCATACCAGAGATGCACAGTAGGCACCAGTGCTCTACTATATATGCTGCTCCGGACTGTCAGGAAAACAGGTCTGCAATCAAAGCAATCATCTCTCGGTCTTGACTGGAGACATTAATGATCACAGTCCTTACTCCTGATAAAACTGTTTTGAACAATAACCTTCTTTTTTCCCCCCTCTGAGAACACAAGGTGCGTTTTACATATCTGAGCATCTGCTATTATGCAGATTATGGGAACATATTTACCCGAATGCCCTTGGACAACAGCATTAAACAATTATGAAGATTATGTACAATGCCGGAAAAAATTTGCGATTCAAAACAATTCGTATCTTAGCAGTGGCAACTGTTGCAGACAGATAAGGTTGACCCTGAATATGTATTTCTGTACTTTTGGAGACATTCTGTGGGGTTGTTTGTATAATTTAATATTTACATGTAAACAGTAATTAAGTGATGCTGCCGACATGCCAGGGCCAGGCTCTGCCAAGGTAAACACCAGCCCTAGTAGTTTGCCACAGTCCATCATGTTTACAGACTTGCAGAGCCGAGTGCTGTTTGTGTGCTCTTCCTTGGCAAAGCCCATAAAACACAACCAATTGGATGCCGAGTGTTGAACACAGTCACTCTTATCGTCTGGCAGTCTGCTCGCTGACTTGAGGACATTGTGAGTCAAACCTTTAAATTTTCACTCTGCGATAATTACGCCGCTATACTTGAGCTTTTATATCCTTTCACTGAGAAAGTAAATCATTCCTAATAAAGAGAGGAAGAATAGGGGGCGGAGGGAAAAGTGCTTGAGGACTAATTCTCTTCACTCCCTCCCTCTCTGCTCTCTATTCTGCTTTTTGAAAGCCTTTCTCTGAGTATTCCAGTCACCTTGACTTTGCAGCTGCAGCCTTATAGTCTGTTGCTTATCCTGCCTAACCCCAGCCTGTCAATTAGGTGTTTAAAAATTAATCTCTTTAACTGGAAATACCATGCCAGCTTTCTTCCGTCTGTAAATGAAGTGTTATTAATTCACACAGCGCAAAGCCAGTGTTATGAATAATGTTATCAAAACAGATTTCCACACGTTTAACACGTCGCTCCTATTAAAACCCCTTAAGTATTTTTATAACTGTGAAACCGGGCCTACTAATGGATTTGCATCCATTTTTGAGCTTCTCCACCAGGCAGCCATAGAGCAAGTGCTCCTAAGCCAGGCCTTTTAAAGTTTACATTTCCCATTTCCTCTTTTGTTCTTTCATCTTCATTTAAAAGCAGCTCAGTATATCCAGTCTGGATTAGCGCCAGCCTTTCGTCGACGCTCGTTCAGCAGCAACAGAACGGCATAGCCTCTCCCTGTAGGATTGCAATGCCAGGCAATGACACCAATGTGTCTCCCTTTACCCCCGCCCTTCCTCCTCCTCTCCCAAACCCAGCGACGCTCTGATCTAGCAGCAGGCTATCTGGCCAACCACACCAAGCTAATACTTGTTCCATTAAAACCTGGTGATTACGGGGGATTTCCTCTCTGTTTGTTTGTTTGAATGCTTAATTATCAATATGTAATTGGCATGTGTATTGTGATGTTGGGTGCATATTCGGTGGCATATTTTTACTGGAATGCACATTGCTATCGGGTAGAAACAGGACTCCCCAGTCACTGTCTAAGTTAAGCTGCATGAGAAGTTGCTCTAATGAATTAATAAATGCTAAACAAAGGAGAACTAAACAAAGAGTGTGAAATAAATGGCTTGATGATTAGTGGGTCAGAGAGATTAGTGGGGTGTACAGTACAAATGATCCCCCTCTGAAATGGGAATGATTCAGGCAAAATACCCAATCAATAGTTGAGGCCAATTTAATCTCTGGGATTCTTCTGTCAATAAACGGACCCGGTCAACGGAGGTCAATATGCAAAGACAATCCAAACACCTTCAAAGTGCCTCACTGTAATGTCCTTCTGCGAGTATTATCTTCTTGACAGTTTGGGCTCATAGTCAATAGGTGAATTACAGAAATCTATTCAAGTCTGCCCGGCTGTCATTTTCTTTTCTGAGCCCCCAAGTTTATTTTTTCCTCACCCCTCCCGGCTTGACTTAAAAAACTAAGGTCATGGATTTAGCGGTGCGATCTCTCACCTTTAATCACCTCGCCCCGTTCGGTTTCGACCATTCTAACTGTGATCGTCTCTCTACAAAATGCCATTTTGTCTCCACTACTGTTCGCTTTAAGAGCTCATTTGAAGGTGTGCGCTGGCAGAAACAAAAGTCCTGTATGCTTTTATGCAGTCATCACAGTCAGCCAAGCCTGTAATCCTCAGAGGTCCGATAATGACATAGCCCCTGCATTTATTACATGGAGGAGAGGAGAGAGGGAAAACGCTGACTTTGAACAAATGAACACTCTGACCTTTATGCAATAAATATGACATGGGCCGCATAAAAAGACAAGATATCTTCCTCCTGAATGGAAGTCAACACGGATTCTGCTCCCTTGCCTCTTGCTCTCTGTTTCCATTCCTCTCCCCTTCTCTCTCTTTCTCCCTCCCTCTTTTTTTCCAGCTAACAGTTAAACAAATGATGAAATCGATTTTAATTGTTTGTGCCGTAATATTCTAATCTATGCTCCAAAAACACAATTTGTAGTTCATAATTTTCTCTGCTGTGCTTGTGTTATACATAACGTACATTGCAGCGTATTAAAGACAGTCATCTGTCAGTTTCTAATCGTGCATGATTGGATTGGTACATTTAATCATTAGCTGCTGTTTTCTCAGCAGTGAAAGCGATGGAACAAAACTCTCTTTATCCACGCCAGGAAAAGGCGGTTTTAACAGAGAGAATCAACCTTTAACTGTGTCTTTTGTGATCTCGATGTGATCCCAATTGAGCATTGCGATTGTCTTCTTTTGTCACCTCAGACCGCCTCTCTGACAGTAAAGGATTTATGGTTATTTCCTCCATGCAGCCTGTCCATCTGTGGCTCTATCTTCATGTGGCCTTGAGAATACGATTCAATTTATTAAGGCAAAGCAATGGACTCATTACTTTAAAAAGGTGGCAAGAGAGGGAGTGGGAGAGAGGGAGAAGTGACACACTGAATTGGTTATTAATGGAAAGGCACAGCCATAGGGCAGTTGAAATTTAATGATATCCTACAAGAAAATATGAGGGTGTCACTCTCCAAAAAGTCATGCTAAATGTCAACATTTTAAGGTCCCGGCGCTAATTTTATGCCTGTGCACAGTAATGTTTTGGAGAGCATTTAGGAAACACGGCCCAGTGGCCAGCCTGATTATCCCGCTCACCTTCTCTCCTCTCTCCAAATGGGTTTGTGCAGCAAGCGATTTCATCTCTAAGTGAAGGGAACATTAGGGAGGGGAGAAAGAGAGAGCGATAGAGGAAAACACGCGGTTTGATTTTCATGCTGTGATAAGAGAGTGGGAGCCAAATGTTACCTGTTAATCTAGCCCAAACCGACCGGGGCTCTTGACTTTGTCCCCCAGCAGGGATGGGGCAAACACTCATTTTCCTCTCTCCGTGATGAAAAGGAAATTAGCTTAAATGTGATGAGGGCACATTAGTGTGTGTGCTGTGCATGTGTGTAATGAAAGCGTGTGTGTGTGCGTGTTTGAGGAGTTTTTGTTTGCATACATCTGCGTACGTGTGTTTTCTCTTTCTTCGCAGTGTACACAGGACATTACACACACATGCAGAACATATGCAGGTGATAGTCATTCTAAAGGAATTTGTATTGTATGGATTCATCACACACACACTCTCACAGTGTGTCCTGTAAGTGTGCCTACACTCCAGTAGAGTATATGCTGTCATGTATGGTTTTTCTATACAGATGCTGTGCATACTAGAGATGGGCTGCGATGATTAGTCAATTAATCAGTTTGTTGTTTAAAAGAATATTTATCGCCAACTATTTTGATAATCGATTAATCGTTTCAGTTATTTTTTAAGTAAAAATGTCCAAGAATTGCTGGTTCTAGCTTCTTAAATGAGAGATTAGCTGTTTTTTCTGTCATTTATGACAGTAATTGAAGAGTCTTTTGGTTTTGGACTGTTGGTTGGACCAAAGAAGCAATTTGAAGATGTTGCTTTGGGCACTAGGAAACACATTTTTATAGACCAAACAATTAATCAACTACTCATGAAATTAATCATCAGATTAATCGATAATGAAAATAATTGCTAATTGCAGCCCTAGATTTGGACTTCAGTATTCATTCAGCGTCCAGAGTAACCACATTTCTTTCCTGGCTTTGTAACTGGAAAACATATATGTATAATATATATAAAATGACCCTGTTCTTTATTAAAAGTTTACATTTTTTGGACATGGTGAAGTGATTTAGCTGCCATCTTAGATTACCTTGCAGATAACGTTAAGCTTTTCCAGTCAGACATCAGTCAATCTAATGTTACAGGCAGAATGGCGACCAGGCACAAGAGTGACAGTTGGAAGTATTTCAACAAAATAAACAAAGTGAATGTGCAGTATAAGCTATCAACACGCTCTCATTCCTAGCCATCAAATACAGATGAATTGTCACGCCCCCTCAGCGTCTTATAGCGATGCGAAGGCCACAGAGCTGAAACAAACTGTACCACGTGGTTAATGTGTTCACGTGATACGTCTTTTTGATTAGAAAACAAAACTACTTGGTTAGGTGTTTTTAAAAAGATCATGTTTTTAATGTTACGTTAAAACAACATTGACATTTGGTTTCACACTGGACACGAACTGTGGTCTCCTGAGTGAAAGTCCGGATTTGTTTGACCACCCACCCTACGTGGACTACGATAGTTGCTCTCAGCGTTAACCATTGCCACATTAGCGTTAGGTGACAGCTTTTTGCGTCTCATAAAGAAGCTAAAGGGCGCCTTCAGCATCAGTATCACACTGAGGGGCATGACAAAGCAGCAGTATTTGACGTCTTGGGGATAGGAACGCACTAAAACTATACAACATTAAAGGAATACAATGCAAGATTTTCCTAAAATACAAGACAGGCTCAAACACAAGTAATCCCTCTAAATCATTACTTATGACCCACTAGAAGTGTGTGGCAGTTTATTTTTCTGCAGAGACTCTTCCCTCTGCCTGTATTTCCTTATTCTCCTCTTATTTTCTGTGCTCAGGATGTTTATGGGTGTGTTACGCCACAGTGCTCAGGTGAGGTTGGGGCTTTATAAAACTGTAGCTACCAGGTGCCAGACCATAAACAGCAGTCATCCTGGAGACACAGTGCAGAAAAAGACACAAATATAGCAAGGCGAAATGCCAAGCAAGAGGGAATCTGAGGTTGGCTTTTACTTTCACTTTGGCTGGAAAACAGTAACCGAAAATCCTGCATGGTATACAGCTAACAGCTAAAGCTAACCCCTACCTGCATTTTCGCTTGTTTTATTTTTTTGTGGGGTTGGTGTGTTCGATAATAATTTAATGACTTAAATTGTCCTTCCCTACTGAGAACATTAATGTCAACCTTTGTTAACACTTGGAAACCTGCTTTCACAAGTGTGCAGATGTTGCAATTTACAAACAAGAGACGCAAAATAATATCTACATTTATCAAAATAAGCATGTGACATACTCTGAGAGCTCTTGTTTAAAACTATCACACAGTTAAAGCTGAATTTATTTTGCCTGAAAGACCCTCCAGAGTGCCGACATCATTTGCAAGATAAGCTGGGCTCATGTTTTTTTAAAGTGCTCAAATTGCATGCAACTACTTTTTTTTTTTTTTTTTTTTTGCTCAGCTCTGCATCACTGCATTTGTACCAGAAGATAGATATTTCCCTTGACAAGATTTTCCAAATCCAGTGCTTTAAGTGCAGGTGGAATAATGCTGTGTTAGCTGCTAATGGCTGTCCGAGAGGTCATAACTACTCCATTTGAAGGAGGCTGGTTTCTCCGCAGCCCTGGCAGGTCAAATCAAATGTAATTGTGCAGTGAAAAGCAGTGGCTTGCTTTGTGTTGGCTGCGCTGACAACCTCCAGGTTTAGCATTCAGTTCTCCTGCTGGGAGGAACACAGGTTTGCAAGGACAAAGGCTTCACCTGTCAATATATCACACTGACTGGCCGGCCAAATGTACCTCTGCTCTCCCTCTCTCTTTCCCCCCTTCTCTCCCCTATCTCTCTTCCTCTCTGTCAGTCTCTCATTCTCTGCACACCCATTCTATTCCAGCCTCCTCTTCCTCAGACTCTGCCTCACCTATCTATCCATCCATCCATCTTCTGTCTTCAGCCATCTATCTCTCCTTCCTGGCATCCCTCTCATCCTCTTTCTCTCCCTCTCTTTGTGTGTCTTTCTGTATCTTCCTCCCCTCTCCAGCTCGCACTGCCTTCGTGTGAGGACTCAGCTGAAATGTCCTGAGGGACCCAGTTTCAAACACAGGAACCAGAAACATATGGCACATTTTCAACTCCCAAGGTCAATTACAGCTATTTATCCAGAGATTGCAGCTAAATTTCCCAAGGTTTCTTCTAGATTTACCACAGATTGCAATGTGTGTCTGTCACATTTTAAATCAGGCCAGTTTCCTCTGCTTCTCTCCACTCCCTGTGACTTTCCATCAAATATTTCAAAGGCTTTCAAGTGGGTTTTAGACATGTTTTATCTCTGGTTATCATGTGCCCCATCTTTTTTGCCTCAGCTTTGCTAGGTCCAAGTGCCGCTTGCAACACAAATCTAATAACATGTAAATTGGAGATAAGCCCAGATCCCTCCAAGTGATATTTTTTACATTCATAGTTTGTCAAGTCAATTCCTGGGCCCCTGTTTTAGCAGCACAACACATGAGGAGTGAGAAAATTAACTGGATAGGTGATTCATCATTGCTAGCACACTGTCAAGGACTCCCTCTGCAGCTATTGAGAGCAGGGTGGAGGAGGAGGACGGAGAGAGGAGGGAGGGGGGGGGGCGTTGNGGGGGGGGGGGGGGGGGGGGCGTTGTTTTAAATTATGGCATTTCATTCAGAATGCATTGTATTTACAGCGTCCCATTTTTATTTGTGGCTCCTATTATCCGCCGAAACAGTTGTGCATGAAATGTTATTTGTGACAGGGGTGACCTGCGAGTGTTTTTCCACACAGTATTTCATAGTCGGGGGGCCTTAACTGTACCTTTACCGTACGGTAAGCACAAGAGGCTGTCACAGCTGCTGTTGGCAGCCTTGCTAGTGGAGAAATATCACCTGGAAACAGAGTACTCCATTCCACCGGCCCCCATCACTCCAACGCCTGTCGCTGTAATTAAGTTGAAGTCAATGATTCTGGAGCAATGGTGAGAAATAAACATGCAAACACATGCCAGCATTTGCAGCCAGGCACAGAGAAAAAGAGGGAGAGGGGGGGTTTGGGGGCAATAACATTAGAAGCACAGAAGCCACAGATCTAGATCGTGTTCCACTGGAATTTACATTTGAGTTTCATTAAGCTAGTTTTGATTATATTGATTAAATTAGCCACTTATTAGCTTCCCATTTCCTTTTTTTTTTAATGCCCGTATTTATGCATAGCTCCTGGTGGAAATGTTATCTGACAAGGGGTGCTGTACTGTAGTTGGAGTCTGTCGAACAAAACACGCTGTTTGCTTTTCCCAGAGCATGACAGGTTGTTTCCCCTGCAACAAAGCCATCAAATATTCTGTGTGATCCAACATTGTGTTGGAGGGGAGGCCTGCTGAGTGGGAAGCCGGAGTTTGTTAAAGCAATGATTTATGATTAATGCCAACACTAAATAAGGGACAAAGTGCCTACAGTACAAATCAATTACAAAGCTACAACAGCAGACCTTTCCCCGAGGTCTACTAACGTCTCTAGTTGTTATGGTGATTTTATTGGAGGTGGGTGATGCATGCATATAATGCATGCAATACATCTATATCAACCTGAGCTGGAGCCAACTGTAATGCTTTTGATCTTTGATTAGCTATTTTATTGAGATAAAATGGGACTTTCATGTTGTGCCACTGTATAAGGAGAGTGCATTTTATATTTCCACCCAGACGCCCACCTCAAAATGCAGACAGGACTGCACCAAACAAAACAAATTACCACAGGAGTGGCTTCTTAAAAGTAGGCAATTCATTATTTTTATGAAGTCAAATTATAAACAAATTTTAATCCATTAGGCAACCATCCATTCTAATTAATCAACAGGAGTGAACTCCATCTGAAAAAGGAGAAAGGTTGTTTACTCTCTCCACGGACCAGCGGTGCATATTTCACCGTCTTCCCCTCTCAAAAAAAAAAAAAAAAAACGTTCCTCAAATTACAAACCTAAACTGTGAATCCTAACACTCGACTTTTGGCGCAGAGATGTTTCCAGGGCATTTGCAGATGCTTGAAATAATCTCCAATGTTTTTGCTCAATCTGCTCTGAGGATGGGTGAAATAAATACTTTAAACTAATTAATGTAAGACCAGCTGTTCCCAGCACTTGGCTAGCGTTGGTGAATATTGATGGGAGGGAGAGGCAGGGCTGTTCAGCTCCACTCGCTGTTTGTACAAGATTCAGCCTGCCACATAAACAGATATGAATACTGGATGAGAGCAGAGAGGTGCTGTGCACAACACAGCCAGGGTTCCACATTACAAATAAAACTTTTTCATTAAATTAACAATTAAACAGCTGATGGTGTAGACTTCCTGCGGAGACCTTTTTTAGGTTGGATGTGTTTAATAAACTGGCTCCCTGCAAGATGGTAGCACTTACAAATTGTTGGCTTGATAAAAGCTCGCCAGACAAAAACATGTGTCAGATCTGATGGGGCAACAAACGGCAGTGTCAGACATACTGTTTTAGTTTGACCAGGCTGTATCTGTGTCCGCCGCTTTGCCTCCTGCTTTCTCTCCCTCCCTCCTCTGCTCCTCTTCCCTCCTCTGAGGCCTGGTGGAGAGGCTGGACAGCAGATGGCAGGGCCCTACCCCTCTGCCGGTGATGAATGGAGGATGATGTCATCTTAGGTTTGACAGGCACCCGTGCGTGCATACACAAAGGAAGCCCGAGCCTCTGGGGTCGAACCGTGGGCCTGCTTCTGATTTTGGAGTCCACATGACATCTCTTAAATGGGGGAAGCTGGATTTATGTCCTGGTAGATATTGTTTAACCCCGCACTCAGGCCTTGAGAAGAAGCAATACAAAGGAATCTCCAAGGGACCAGTGAGTCCACTATATTTCTGAGGGGAGGGGAGAGCTGGGATTAGCTGCTTAGGATCAATACACACCCAGTTGTTGCTACTGGTCAATTTAAATCAGGGTCAGTATGTGTCAGCATCGGCAAAAACTACTCACATACTTAGTTTTCAGGTTTCATAAATAGTATTCTATGAATGATTAATCAGTGTTCAATGTTATTATTTTTCTTTGCAGAGGACAACTCCATGTGCACCCCAACAGCAAGAGACAGCTACGAGAGGTTGTCATTGGCTGGACAGGCCCTGCCTCCTGGCTTCCCCTCACCATTCCTCTTCCCAGATGGGTTGTCGTCAATAGAGACTCTCCTCACCAACATACAGGTATTGTCCACTGACAGAGTTGTGCCCTCATAACAACACAAGAGTTAGATACAACTTGTTTAAAACACACTTTCAGGAGCAGTAAAGGATCTCTTCACTGCACCTTTAACCTCATTTATCCAGGTCTACGTCTTGTCAGTCTCAAGGAAGCCTGGAAAAATTTACAAACTCTGGTTGTTTGAAGCTGTGTGAAATGTTTATGTGTTTTAGAATATTTTAAATTATTCAGATGCCAAGTGTTTGCTGTTGGACCAAGCGGCAAACCTCTGGGGTTGAAAATGAAGCCAACACAGAAGTGCCAAAAACTGCAGTTCCTCTAATGGCCACTTGAGGCTGGCTACAAAAGACACCCATGTTGAAATGCACAAGCACAGCAGAAACATGTTTACAGCATAGTTCAAAAAACGTTTTTGGTCTCTATAGCTAATTTTCCCCTTCATCACAACTGTGTGAGGGTTGTATTTTTATAAAACTCACCATTTACATTTTATTTAGGTTCAAATTTATGCATAATAAAGAGCGGGGCTGCTTTGAGTGACAGGCTGTCTGTGAGGTCACCGCAATTTTTTAGTCAGATCCACCGCTTACTCCTCCTCTGCTCTACCTAGGGATGGGCAATATGGCCCTAAAACAATACCACGATGTTTAAGAGTATTTTTGCAGTAACGATATTCTTGACGATATATATATAGATATATAGATATAGATATATTAGTAAAAATTATACTCTGAGAAGTACGGGGCTGTACATAAAACATTCAGGACGCACAGGCCCAATGACGCCACAGTTTATCTTACACTACCCAAGCTGCTAATCTTTTTGGAACCACTACGGAGTTGCTAATAATTTCGCTTTTAGCCATGCTTGTTGTTGCCATGGGTTGGCAACAAGTCGAAATATCGCGAGTATCACAATATAAATATTTCACATCATATTAAATATTATACCAAATATGGTCACTTCTGTCTCTTAAACTCCAAAATGGTGACATCCAAAATGCCAAACTCGAGGCTTCAAAACGGGAATCCACAAACCAATGGATGACGTCACCGCAACGGCTACATTTATTATTTTTATTCAGTCTATGTACAGAACAAGAACACAATCCCAGCACTGTGTGTCTGCCACAGTGTCTTGATTTAAACTACCACTTGAGGGCGCACATTTGGAACATTATTAAATTCTATATGTACTTGCTTTAAGAATATATCACTGATACACTTAAGTGAAAGACAAATGACAGCTTTGGATTTTTGTTTAAACTGCTTAAAACACGTTTACAATTGGCAGGAAGTAATATGACTTTCTTGTAACGTTAAGTGAGAAAATCGAGGTCGCATATTCGCGCTTATTTAGCTTCTCCCATCTCTTTCCAAGAGGCAACATTGCTTTTTTTTTACCACAATGGCAAACTTTCCATTAATGCAACTATTGCCGCAATCTTTCCCAAAACATTACCCATTCTTTACCTTGGATAATTTAACTTGAGGTCAAACTCAATCAACTGGAAAAGACCATGAGATTAGGAAGTTCCAGAAAAAGCCAGCAAGGCAGCGTTTATTTGATTTGGTCAGACCTAACCATATAGGAGTAGTAGCATCAACTTTGCCACACCTATGTCTCATTTTGTCCATGACAATCTACTTGCTGTTAATGCTAACCTGCCTAATGAGTAAAAACTCTATAGAGCAGTGGTTCCCAACTGGTCCAGCCACGGGGTCCAGATTTCTCCTCAGTCATTAGTTCAAACCCCAACACAGATTAATACATTCAACGCCACACTTGTGTTTGGCCATGTCGTCGAGTTAGTTTGCCGTCTCTGTCAATTAGCTGTCCGTTAGTCACTCACTCAATAGCAGGAAATGGCCATTTAAAATAAGCGCTCTGTGCCGGAAATTCACTGTACTTAAGAATATAGTGTTTTTTACAAATTTGACATGTTTGCAAGTCACTTGCGGTTCATTCAGAATGGACCCGAGACCCACCAGTTGGGAACCACTGCTATAGAAAATTAAGCAGGTTTTTTAACAGCCAGTATTTAATGTTTTTTTGCCAGATCTCTTTTAGCTTAATGACTCAGTTTGGCAATTAAATTTAACACCACTATAACTTTTAACAATTTAAGGTTTTCTGTGTGAAATTATGTGGTAAAAGTCATTGTCATGATGGCGACTGCCTACAAGACCTCATTTTTAGTCAAAAAGTGGACGTCATCCACATCCTCCTTCGAATATACTTAACATGAACGTCAGGACTACGCATACACTCAACTGTAAATCTGCATACCTTAACAATAGCGTCTACTCAGAGTGCCATTTAGGCTCCAGCTCAAACACCCTCAGTCAGAAAGATGAATGTATTTGCCTTCTGTCTGAGTGTAATGATGTGTGTACACTGCTGCCCTTCTCATTGCACTTGTACTGTTGGCATCAGAGTCCTGCTTCTCCTTTGGCTCCGTGTGGTAATTAGAAAGCCACAAGTAAACCCGTCGCGAGCTCCCAACACTCCACTAAGTCATCTTTGATAATGATCTTCGCCTTGAATATTTATATACAAATCAACAAAATGAAACCAAGCAGAAAATTAAGATAAAGCAACTTAGAATAAATTGGGGTCAGAAGAATCAACAATTAGTAAGATATAGCCCAGTGCATTTGATATAATTGCATGTGGATGGGGAATAATTGTGATGAAAATGGCCGCGGTTGTGTACAGCCTCCACGCGAGAACGCAGTATCTTTCAATTCAGGACTGTCAGGAGTATATTTGGAATGGCAGTGATGTAATTGATACATGATGAGATACTTGTCATTCATATTATTCATTCCTGCTGTGCTGTGTGAGGAGCTTGGAAGTCTGCTACAGAGACTAATTCTGTTTATCAATTCTAATCCAGTTACGATTGTCAGCCGTGTAGTTAGATGGGAAGAGAAGTATCAAAAGAAGCATAAAATAATAAAGAGTCAGTCTGTAGAGTGAAGATGCTGACCCTGCCTATAAACATTTGACGCCCTACTTAGCAGACTGGAGCGCTGACCAGGAGTTGAGCTCTATTTTAAAGGACAAGTACATATTTTCCTCTTACCTGTAGTGCTGTCTATCAGTCTAGATTATTCTGGTGAGTGTTGGAGATATCGGTTGTAATGCTTAAAGCGCCAGAAAAAACATTTGAAAAACTCAACAGCGATGTCTCTTTCCAGAAATCATGACCCGGTTACTCAAGATAATCCACAGACCTTGTTGTGAGCAGTTTCATGTAGGAGCTATTTTCTTTCTACCGAACAACACCCACTAGCCGTATCACAGCTCAGAAGGAAGCATGCATCTACTGCTAACTCACCTAGCACCACTGAGCTAGCTAACGTTAACACCTTGTTTCCCCTTGTGTATGTGTACGGAGACAAGGCAACTTGAAGTCCATTGATTCCTGTGGGAATTTCCCTGATCGCCCAAATAATTTGGTCCGGAATTTGCTGCCAGTACATTAAAAAATTGAGCTTTTGTGGTAGATTCCAGAGAGACCGTATGAGAGTGTGCTAACTAGCTAACAGGCTATTTCCTTCAATTCCGTTGCCTGTGTTGATTGTCAGGTGAGTTTGTCTGATTAAAAAGAACTTGTTTATCTATTTTAAACACACTGTGAATCTGAGAAATGTTATTCTGTTAAAATATAGATATACATTATATATGGTCAGACTGTAATTATGACTCGTTCAGCCATTCATACGTCTTTTTAATTAAATATTTCACGAAACATGCCACATACCTGGCAGGTCCTGTTTTTGTCCAGGTAATGTTCCAAGCAGATATTCCAAACTACTGGAGGCTAAAAAATTAGCCTCTCCCCTACAGCTAGGTAGTTTCTCTCAGGTTTGTATCCATCTGTAAAGAAATACACTTCCTTGCGTCAGATACTAGAGGCACAAGCCGTGTATTTACAGATCTATGGACGCCAGTCACACACTCAAGTGGAAACGAGGCGTAAAGCCCAGACATACCTAACTGATATCAAAGAACGAGCCACAACAAAAGGCAGACATCATGTTGACTGTGTCTCGGTCAAAACGCACTGTGTGTTGCACCTCAACACACCTGAACGACGACAGCCAACAGCCAGCTTAAATCTGCCATAGAGGAAAAAGCTCTCCATACCAGCAGGTGGCGGTAGTCTGTGTTTGTCAGTCAGTGGGGAAACTGGAAGACCAGCAGGACGGAATCAAAAGACGTTAATTTGCATGTAGCACATTAACCACACAACCTGACGTTAAAAGAACAAATGTTATTTATGGTGTGCTAACGAACAATAACACAAACAATCACAAATCGTTTCTGCTAAAAAAATCTTAATGACTAAAAACATACACCTTACCTAATATAACAAGGTCATTTCACTCTCACAGTCTCTTGACTTTACTTGTTTGTTTACTTACCTCACTTCCATTTGTGTGCCAGAGCCATTACAGCTCAGCCAGGGAGAACGTCATTAATGTTTTCATCTTGCTCTTTTGCAAGCTTCTCATCCATGAGTAGATGCACACTTCCTTCTGCGCAGTGATACGTATGGCAGGTGTAGTTTGGTAGAGAGAAAATAGTTCCTACATGAAACTGCTCACAACAACGTTTACGGATTATCGTGAATAACCACGTCATGATTTCTAGAAAGAGACATTTTGTTTGTTTGTTTGTTTTGTGTTTTTTTTTTTTTTGGTGCTTTGAACCCTACAAGCTGAGTGCCATCTAGTTCAATTATATTCAAGAGGAGGCTGACATCTCTATGGTCGATAACGCCAACACTTGGCAACTCACACCAAAACTATCTGTATTGATTTAAAAAAGCACTACAGACAGGTGGAAAACTGAAATGTGAATGTGAAAACTGTCCCTTTAACCTTTAGCGTGACAATTCTGACCTGCGTTAACTTTAACTTTCTTTATTTTCTCCTTCAGCTCTCTCAATCAAGCGCTCTTCTCTCAGGTTTCGGCTCAGATAGCTCTCAAGTGTAGTGTCACTTGTATTTCACAGCTTTGACCAAAAGGGGTCAGACACACCAAGCTCTCTCACATCAGCTATCATCATTCATTATTTTTTTAAAAACTGGTTATTAAAAAAAACTCTGCTGGATCCACGTTCATGTTCCTCGATCTTGTGGGAGCTGTGGAGCAGCTAAAAGATAATGACATCTCCACAGATAAAAGGAGCAGCAAAGGTGGTGAGATGCCTGAAAGGAATCATGTAGCAGCAGTCAGCTTCTGGCCCCGTGTTCTGCTTCACTACTGTGGGCAGTACAAAGAAGTGCTGTGACACACTTTCAGTGTGGTTTGCTGTCACTTCATCTTGAAGCTCTTAAATAGCCCACATCACTCTCTCTTTGCCTGCTCCCCACTCTGCCTCTTTTCCTCTATATCTCTCTGTGTATATAAATATATATATACGGGTGTGTGTGTGTGTGTGTGTGTGTGTGTGTGCAGGGCCTGCTCAAAGTGGCTATTGACAACGCGCGGGCTCAGGAGAAGCAGGTGCAGCTGGAGAAGACGGAGCTGAAGATGGAGCTGTTCAGAGAGAGGGAGCTAAGGGAGACCCTGGAGAAGCAGCTCGCAATGGAGCAGAAGAACAGAGGTACTGCCTGACGACTACCTGGCACTGAATCCTTGCTGTCAGCCGTGTGTGTGCGAGTGTGTGTCTGGGCATGCGTAAACCTGTGTATTTTAACAGCAGTTCAAACTTCACAGGCCCGTGCTCCTGTGGACGTGATAGCTCCTGAACGCACATACACAGCTCTCCATGTATGTTTAATGTTTCTTATTCCAACGCTGACATGCGCGGCTGCATTTCTTGGGTTATACACACAGTGATCTGCTTAGCGCCGGTTCTCCCCGCTCTTAGTCAGTTGACATAATTGGCAATACACATTAACTTAGAGAAATTCACTCCCAGTCTCATGTTAAATGCATCAGCTTCATATGCTAACTGTGTCGTTTATGTTTAATGAGAGAAATTCATGAAAAATATCCCAATAAATTTTTCAATTTGCTTTAATTCCCTCCAGCAGTTTGTTAAGCCGCAGTCAGTATTGTCTTTTATTAAGGAAGATCTTTATATATTATAAAATATTTAGGTTTAATTGATTTCCCCTTTTTCTATTATAGTGTGCTAGATTTTAAAAATGAGGTTATTATCTTCTCCTGCTAGAATGCAGCAGCTACAATAATCAGATTTCCGTCTAAAATAAGGCTCGGCTAATTTGCCCCATAGCTCATTTATTGTCGCTGTGGTCTTTTCCCTATCTCAGCAATCATTCAGAAGCGTCTGAAGAAGGAGAAGAAGGCCAAGAGGAAACTCCAGGAAGCTCTGGAGTACGAATCCAAGAGGAGAGAGCAGGCTGAGCAGACTCTGAAGCAGCCCTCGCCCTCTGACAGCATGCGTTCACTCAACGGTCAGACGCTCCACAGTGAGACGCATTTCACTTCCAACACTTTCAGACATGTGGTGTGGTTTACAGTGGGGTAAATGTGTTGATTCAAAGTGTGATTTTCTGGAGATAAAAGTTAAATGAATCAAATACTGAGACGTCTAAGACAACTTGATCCTTAAATTATTTTACAACATTACCAATAAAATAAACGATTATCCTATTATAGCAGCAATTAAATGGATTAATGCTGTTTTGCTCAAAATGTGAGCACTGTATCTCCTCTAAGGTGCAACTTTTCAGCTGTTGACATATAAATTTGCTTTCCATTACGTCCTATTAAGGGCATAGGCTTTGTTTTAACATTTGGTGGGGGATTGTGGGTCCTCCGCCAGAACATTTTGAGCATCCAACACTTAATTTGCGGCATTCTGGTGAATTTTTAAGCACCGATTTGCATCTTCCCAAAATCGATTTATTAGAGTTGTGGGGGAAAATCGATATATCAGAGTATCGCGATATTTTGCGTGGCAATATTGCATCGACGTTTTTATTTTAGAAATTACTGGTGTAGCTAGTCCCTCCAGGATCTCGCGGCCAAAAACCTTGAATTTGCGGACAATTTTGTTAAAAATTGCGGCTTTTTTATTTGATTTTTACGGGAAATTGCAGCAAATGACAAAAAATGCGGCAAATGACAAAATGAGAAAAAAAAATGTGTTTTTGTTTTTTTTAAACTACTACCTCCAAAAAATAAGTCTTGTAATCACTTGCTATAATAATCATACTGAATATTACAAAAATAGCTGCAAATGTTTTTTATAGTTCTCTTCTTTAGTTTTATTGAATTAGTTTCAAAACATGGACTCCAATAATGTTGCAAAAAAATCCTGAGTGAATATTGTAGCTCTCAAACCAGACAATGTGACTGTAAAACAACATGCAAGCTACATCTTCTGTAAACAAAACATTTTAATACATTCAACACATATTGTATGCAATTAAACAGTGCAAATTCCATACTGCACTGCCATTAGCACATTTGATGACCCGTCTGATGACGTCTCAAATGACGTTGCACGCGCGGCGACTTCCGATCAGCCGGGAAATGCGGAAAAACACAGAAAAATCGCGAGACTTTTGAAAAATTGCAAACCCCCGCCAATATTGCGGACTTCCATTGAATTTGCGTCAATTATTGCGATTGCAAGATCGCGATTTTCTGGAGGGACTGTATAGCAAATACAAATTAAATGTTTGGTAGCCTACTAGAATAATAATATCACGTGGTTTTTCTGTCCATTAGGATAAAAAGATTTAAGTGAGATAAAAGACTGAAAATTTAAATAAAAACAGATGTTGATTTTTTCCTTTCGGGACATAATTCGCAGTTAAAAATTGGTAATAAATAGCGAAATTTGTCATAAATAAAACCATTTAAAATCGCAATAATATTGCATCATGACTTAAGTATAGTGTAGGTGTAAATATCTTTAGTTTCGTCAAAATAAGTCTGCTGCTACTTGTATGTTTTTGTTTTAGGGGACAAATGCACGTTCTAAATAATGAGAGAGACGTGTCCCCTGCGTCCCCCCCAAATGTACGTCTATGCGTCCTATGAAGTTTTAAACCTGGAGCTCTAGGGCTGCAACTAAAGATTATTTTTATTGTGTATTAATCAGTTGATTATGTTCTTAATTATTTGTTGAGTTTGTGACATACGTATCTAATAATGTAAAATAATGTTCATTACAGTTCCTTAAAGCCAAAAGTGACACATGCGTTGACTGTCCAACCATCAAAAATGTTCAGTTTACAGTGATGTAATACAGGAGTGATTGGAATGTTTGCTTGAAAAATCGATTATCAAATTAAGCTGTGTCATGTCATGCATATTTACAGGACATTTCAATGATTGGTAGAGGTGTAGAGTAACTAACCACACATGCTCAAGCACTAACTTAACTACAGTTATCGTTCATCCTTTTATCCGACAAGAGTTAAGAGTGTGTTTGCAGAGTTTAGGTTCTGCATGCACGATACAGTGAGCTCATAAAACATGATTAACTGTCAGAGTTTAAACCAGCCAGTGTGTCAGAAAATCCCATTTTAATACGTCAGTGAGTCGTTTGTTGCGATTGTTTCATCACCAGTCCGTTGGCCACCAGCAGTACACAGTGCCAGGTTATTGGAGCGGATACAAAACCAAAATATGCCAATTAATATTAAGCATGAGAACAATTTTACCTTTGACACTTGTGCACATTTTACTACCAACACATCTGTGCTTTTATATCTGCAAACGTTTGAATGCAGGGTCACAGTTTTAATGGATAATTATTCTAAAGTGTTAAATCAAGGATTTGAGTATCTTTTTCCTCCGCTTGTAATAATGATCACACAGAGAGCACAATTCATACTACACACACATTCATCTCCATGCGGGCGGAGATATAGCTTGAAGGCTTAGCCTCTTGTTTTTGAATGAACGATGCTGTGGAGCTGGCATTGTGATAGGTGGATGTCAGGGATGTTTAACGGCGGTGATCCCTCTCTTCTCTCAGACTCTCTGACCCCTGAGATGGAGAGTGACCGCAGCAGTGGAAGAACAGATGCTGAAAGGACAATACAAGGTACAGGGGCTCAGATGAGACAATAAATCTCTCTCTCTTTCTCTGGCTCTCACTCTTGCTCTCTTTCTCTCTGCCCCCCCCCCCCCCATCTACCTCCCCCCCTCGCTTCCTCTCTGCCTCACACACATGCACACACACACACTGCTTCAGTTTATGAACATTAGTGTTTCTGTGCCTGCTGTTCAGGCATACAGCTCACCATCTGGGCCACAGCACTAGGTCAAGATCATTGGTTTTCCGTTGAAATAATATTGTTCTTTTACTTGACTTTTAGTGGCTTTGCTGCTTTTTTCCCCGAAACAGATCTTTCGCTGGAACTACGCACAAAACAGTAGATAAAATAGCGAAAGCCGGAATGTCGCAGAGAAAGAAGTGGTTTGTTTACAGCTCAGGAAGCATTAATGAGTCATAAAACCACAAAAAGCAGTGGAATCCCCCCTTTGATAGTAATAAACGAGGCAAATCAATCCATTTTATGAATAAGCCTTGTACATTTTTAATGGTTTGTTTGTTTGTTAGCCTTGGGGGTGCAGTATGTGTTTGGGGAAGGGCGCTCCAGCGATAACCTCTGTAGACTGTCTGCTATCTGTGTTTACCCAGATACAAGACACCTTGCAGAGGTTGAATATCCTCATTATTACTCGAAACGTCTTCCTTTAATGCGCCTCAGCTGCGTCTGCTCACAACCCGCCCTTATCAGTGGGAGAGGTCCCAATTTATCCGGGAAAAAATGCTCCATGTAATTTGCTGCGAAAAGTGGAAAATATTCATCTTTGTACGGGAGAATAAGTTGGCGCCCCCTTTAACTCTTTAATGTTTGATTTAGTCCACTTGATATTTTTGTGAAAGGGCAAAAAAAAAAGAAATGATGACTCCTTCGTAATTAAATGTCATTCAGTCACTGCGGGGATCTGAAGCAGTTTGATGTCCAAAAAAAGGAAATCCATATGTCATCACTTAAATACAAAGATAACTTCCAGATAGGGTGTAATTATAGCCCCCTATTTCATACCAAATTAGTATATTTAGCCACTTTAATTTCTTTACTCTTACATGAAGAGCTGGCCCTTTTGTAGTGTAATTGTACCAAATTAAATGTGTTCAAGCTTCACGTTTACACTGACAGCAGCCATTGTCCTGTTTAAATGTATAGTTGGTTTTTTTAAAATCCCCGTCAGGAACATGTCAGCGTATCACTCCTGCCGTCTCTCAATCACTCTGATCATCGCCTTGAAGAGTGGGATGAAGGAGGAAACTGAATAACAGGCTGCATTTTGTGTTTTTTGTTCAATTAGAGAAGCATTTGTCTGCCACCCATGTCTCCTCTGCTCCACTCTGCGAGCCTCGCTGTATAATTAACCTCAAATGGCAAAAAATGATGTTGATAAATTACACAAGCAGAAGGGGGAAAAAACAAGCCTATCACTCGCATGAAAGCCGAGAGAAATGTGTGTGGGTATATTCTCAACTCCAAACTCAGGGAGGCGAATGGTGAGAGGGAAGGAGAGAGAAAGAGAGAGGGAGAGAGAGGGGAGGAGAAAAAAAAAATAATGAGGGCATAATTTTAGAGAACTAATTATTTCTATTTGTCTTTTGTCACACTTCTCTAATTCTGCGATATTAACACAGTCTGTGTTTATTAATTGCTTTTACAGTGTTTTGAATCGGGTCCAAGAGGGAACGTGGCTCTTTTCACAGGCTCCCGAGCTACTGGGACTGTACCTCGCCCAGTACTGCCTGGCAACGGTGCACATGCGAATATCTTCCCCCAGTATCTCCTCCGGTTCCCTGCCGCTTCCCACTCGATGTGTTCGGCAAGTTTACACGACCCTGTGCGCCGAGATAAAGTTCTTTGTTGCAAGATTAAACATCAAAACAGTTAAAGTGAAATTAAAATTAAATGAATGAATGTCACTGAAGCAAAAAAGACTGTAATTAATGGATCCCTTAATTGTCTTCATAAAATATTTGCATGGGCATAATTTGCATAATTTACATGTATTAATTAATCTTTCAAAGGAATTTTATGCTGAGAGAAGCCAAAAATTCCCTTTGTTTTATTTAGCATCTAATGAAATATTTATTCTCTTTAATGAACTTTTCATCTTGATTTGAATATAAAAATACTAAAGTTTTAACATATTTTAATGAGGCGGTCGTTCATAAAACAACGTGTCAAGACGTCACCGGTTTCTCCTGCTCGCGCGTGTGTGTAAAGCAGATGTTTCAACATTTGCACTAATGATTTGAAAATGGATTTGAATCGGTGAGATTTGCTTATCAGACGTCCTCACCCATTCCCTGTCTTTTATGATAATTTGATCTATTAGAAGTAAAACGCGGGAGCATCCAGCCCTCCTCTCGACGGCGCCTTAAATCATCCGTCAAATAATCAAATCGTTTTCATTAACACCCCCTACAAACTGCTCCAAGCTGGGCAGACAGGTAGACAGACTGCGAGGTGAGTGTGTGATCTCTCATCTGCTCTCGTTGCGAAAAAAGGCGTGCACATGTGTGTGTGTGTGTGTACCAAGTTGTGTATCCCGGCCCACACTCCTGGCGCTCTCCGGCCCCCTCCTCGGCTGTCTGTTCTTCGTAGCGCTGCATTCATGCTGTAATGACTTTTACACAGGACTCGGTGGTTGTTGCTTGAATAGAGGCAGCCATAGTGCAATGCCTCTGAGACCTACGGCAGTGCTGGGTAATTAGCCTGTGTGTTTGTACACCCCCCCCCCCCACCCTCCTCCCCAACACACACATACTGTACACACACACACACAACAAGCCTTTGTTGTCTCCCCTCTCCATGCACGACAATGCATAAAACACAGGCTAATAGGGAGAAAAGGACTAATTGATAAAATATTGAGTACAGATTTAAACCGTTAAAGGTAAAATAAGAATTTAAAAAAAGTATCTTCTGAATTATAGAAATTAACCTGCTGCTTTCAGACACTGCAACCAACTGTGTTCTCCCCATCTCAGTAGACTAGGAGTCAAGCGTTGTCTCTGATGTCCTGCGCGGCTTGTGTCATGTCCAACAACTCGCGCCGCTAAATGTCTTTGTGCGCGTCTCTCTTTAACATTGAATTATTTAGGCGCGCTGCCATAGAGAGGTGTGCTTCTTAAAAGGCATTACTGTAGCGTTTCTCCGGCGGAGGAAATGTGAAGGTAATAAACGTCAAACATGCTCCTGAGCTGCGCCTAACAGATGCTTTTACCAGCTCAGCGTCGGAGCAGCACTGCTCGCTCAGGCGAACACTCAGACAGGAGTGTGTGTTTCGCTGGGAGAAATGGACAAAGCTCGTTAGGTTGGAGGTGTCTGGAGATAACGCGGCGGAGGAATGTCTGCCGTTTTCAATAAACACTATTTCCATGCAGGAAATGTCACTTAGAGAGCGCTTTACATCATGAGTGCAGTATTATGTTCAAACAAGCGTATCAGTAGAGATGTCTTAAACACATGTGGCACAATCCTGATGCCTGGAGTGTGGTTATCATAGCTGCTTTTACAGTGGCTGCTTTGTTGATAATAAAATATGCATGTAAGAGTGTCATTATATTCCTCACTATATGATCTTTAACACAAAGGTAAAGCTGTTTCTGTTAATCCTTATTTTGTTTTCCCTGACACCACCACACATTCTAATTCCTTAAATTTATAGCAAGCAAACGACTATACATGATATTTAATCTTATTGGTCACGCCTGCTAACTTAATCTCATCCCTGAATCGGTTTCTGAATCCATACTAACACTGCTGAAACCGAACGACCAGAGGGCAACATTTTGAAGTTATGTTTCATCAACAATCACATCCTGAATAGTGCATTTGCGTCAGCAGGATGTTAGCTGTTGGCTAATCCTTGGCTCCTGTGTGTCCTCTGTTGCAGATGGAAGACTGTTCCTGAAAACCACAGTGATGTACTGATAAGGCCGTGAGGAGCTGGAGGAAATAAAAATTTCAGAAAAAAAGAGGAAAAAAAAATGAGAGCGAGCGAGAGAGAAAAGAAAACCCATGAAGATTCTCAAGAGCCCTTATCCAGGCTGATTTAGGAAAGAAGTCAAGCTGCTTGTAGGAGTTCAATGGAAATGCTGTGTTCACCCAAATGCTGGAGGAGGTTGTGTCTGAATGTAGAATAAGAAGTCTTTTTCTCACAGAGGCCGACGTTAACTAGTGCGGTAGGGCAGGTTTTTTTGACGTAGCGGGGGTCGGCCGACGTGAAGGATAAACATATATATTGAGCACAGTAAAAATGTACCCGTGGTACACTGTTGGTAATAACTCGTAAATTCACAGCACTGAAGATTTTTATACTGTATCTCAGCCAGCGAGAAAGCTTCGAAAAAGAAATTCGACTGAAGTTTTGTTTTGTATTTCAAAAATTTTGAGAAGCTAAAAACGACACGTGGAGATGAATACAAAAAAATGGGAAAAAACAAACAAATGTGAATCGATCCATGTGTTCATCAAAAGAGACGACTGATGTTTGATTTTCATGTTTTCTAAATTAGATGACAATACAATCAAGTTTCCTTTTTACCATTGTTGTACATACGAGATCTGATGATACTGATAGGAAAACTCAACTCTATCGAGCCCGAGTGGATTGATAAGGTATGTGTATATAACGTTAAGAGGTATTGTGTATGCAGTAGAGCTATTAGGCAAACAATACCACCATTTATATAAACCTACAGTTTTGTTTTGTTCTATTTCTGAGCCATCATTCTTTCCTATAGCTGCCATTTTGGTGAGAAAGCATGCAGGCATGTAAATGTTTGTCCTGGAATTATGATATTTAATAAATCCTATATTGTGCTGAACAAATACTAGGGTTGACTCACTCAAGCCCGGATGATTTTGAAAACATAATTATCAAACATTTCACTTTCAAAAATGAAGACTTTTGCTGTCAATAGTACTGTAATCTTTGTAACAGAGGTAATATTTCTTGGAATTTACTGTACATTTTTTTGTCATGAGACACACTCGAAAAATCAGCACCTCTCAATGCTTTTTTAAAAAAAAGAAGATTATCCGAGATCATGTGTCAGCTTGAGAAAACGCTCACGGCGCGACTTTTTCCAGACTGAATGCCATTTAAACACGTCGCTCAAACCCCTGTTGAACGTACACGAACACACTTTTCTTTCCTTTTTTAGAGTGTTTCATGATATCCTGATGAGTAAAAAAAAAAAAAAAAAAAACATAAGTTATAATTTTCCTGTTTCTTTCCCTAAAGACTTTTGAATTTCGGTGCTGAAACACCTGTGTATATTCTCTAGACATAAGCTGATGTCAGTCCTTTAACTGCAAAACAGTTTAGACCTTATGTGTTACAATCAGGAGATGAGGAAGAGGAGGAGGAGGAGGAGGAAGAAGAGTGTCCCATGTTCACAATGTGTTGTTCTTTTTGTTCTCAATGGAGTGTCTAGGTCTGTTGTCACTGATAACTTATATAGCTTCTCGAATCATCTCTTCATTGTACTTCAAATTCAAATAAAGTTAACATGTTGATGATAAACCATGTGAGTAAACTGTGTTGCCCGAACACACACCTCTGTCACACACAGGCGAACACAACAGCTTCAACATGATCTGATACAACAAGGTGTCTGCAGGTCCAGAAAAAAATCTTAGAAAATGTCTTTAATTTTGTAAATATTAGGCCTTAAAAGTCATTAAAGTGTCCTAACCTTGAATTTAAAGGTGCTGGAAAGATGGTCAATTCATAAAACTTGGCTGTCTATGCAGTAGATAGACAAATACTTCTGAGGTTGGTGCGACATAACCAGAGAAAACAGGAAAAAGGGCTGTGGGATTTGCTTTTGCTCAAGAGGTAGAAAACCTACAACTACCAGAATGCACTGTACCGCACTGGTGGGTGATGGGAAACAATATGGCGGCCTGCTGGTAACAAAGGACCTTGTAAGCTAAGTAAAATATGTTTCTTAAACTTTTTAAACGCAATATAGGCAACACAGCAACATCATCCTGGTTCACTTTTATCAGCACTTAATTTTATTGTTCTCAGTATTGTCACCCTCCATTTTACAACACAGGAAACAGTATGGCGCCCACTTTGTCTTCACAAATTCTCATATTACAGCCAAACTGTGCACTGAAGTCAAAGCAAAAAACCAATACAGTGACAGAATACTGGTTTATATTTGATCAGCACCACCTAATTTTACATTTAAATCTGAGTTTGAGGAAAAAAGAGAGGAGTTGGTCTCTCTTACGGTTTCCTTTGTGTCCGTGATGGCGGGTACACAAAAATCAAAGAAACTATAAAAGAAAGAGTCATTACGTCAGCGACAGCCTTCAAATTTTTCATTGGAGCCAGACTTTAGTGCCACATCTGTAGAGGTTAACAGGGCAGGCATGGCAAGTCCCACCAGTATTCATCATATCTGTGTTTATATCATTTAAATTTCATTGCATTTATACAGCAAAGGAATTAAAAGTAACATTGTGTGTAAGTTAAAACTGTCCTGACTTAAATAGAAACTGTTTTCCAGCAGGTTCCTGTTATGCAACAAAAACACACCACAGATTTGTTTCACTTTGAGTGAAAATGCTTCTATAAAAAGAAAAAACAAATGTACGCATGTGATGCTGACTGATGTTTTTCATCGAAATGTACACTTTTGTTTTTTTGTTATTGGTCTCCAAACTGATCTGGCTCTGTCGGACAGCTGCCTCTCAAAGCCTCTTTTGGTTCCAGGGTTACTGTAGGCTACATTTATGTAACCAGACTTCAACTTGATAATGATATTTAAAGTTTCCTTGACAAAAATGTGTTAGTAGAATCTGTAGTTAAAGCAACAGCCCCTGATTTCATGATAGCTGGCTGAAAATTGTCAAAGTATCACCTTTATTGCCACAAATGTGTTATATAAATTAATTTATCCACCTTTTAATTTCCTCTTCTATCTATCTTCTATCTCTTCTATGTGAAGGTCCACATTTCTGGTGTTACAGATCTTTAAATCTACCGCTTTACTTTACATTTGCACCTAGATTTGCACTTATCTGTTGGCAAAATGTGAATTAACTCACTCTAATAGTCATATTCCTACATAAAAACCTACCTCTGTTCAGCAAGGCGTATAAACTACCTACATTTATACTCACCTGCAATGCTTGAATAAGATAAAAGATTATGAGTACAAAAATTTGTGTTAAATTTGGTCAAAAACAATCCAAAAAGGTCTTAAAAAAGGCTTTAAATTTAAGTGTCTGATACCTGTAGAAACCCCTGTAGCAAATACTATACTTATAAATATTATCCAATCAGCCCTCATTCATATAACTCATTTTTATGTGTTACGTATGGCCTCAAAACTATAGCAAAATAAATCAGCATATTGTTTTTCACTTTGTATAGGAGAGAAAATAATGTATGAGTAATCACAGTATGAGAGTATCTTGTGTAAGCTCTCTTTTCACTGAGTGCGGATGCGGGTGTGTATATGTGTGTGTGTGTGTGTGCCCTATGACCTGCATGTGTGAGTGTTTTTAAAAGCAAAAAGAAAATGCGTAGGCTAATCCCAGATAAACTATGTAAATGAGCGTGTGACCACGCTCCCTGTAAAGAAATTATTTCATATGTACTTTGAAGTGTATGACACTGATTCACAATATATCACCATCAAACAAACGGCGCTCCTTTGAGCAGTCGTACACGCTGTAGGGTCATGCATCATCATATTCACTTTAAATAAGCTTCAAGGGAGTAGTTAAGAAATTATGAAGCTGTTCTGTTAACGCATTTGTCAGATTATTCTGGTTTTTTTTAAACGTGACATTGTCATTTTTTCTGGCACTTCATGCCTTTTTTTTCTCGTTGTGTTTTTTAATTATAATCTGTGTCGACTGTTGTTGAGTGACATTATTTGTTTTGCTCTGGAGACACAATAGTTATCCACAGGGATCATTTCAGAACAACTGTAACAGGTACGGCTCTTAAAAGGCATAAGAAAAAATACCAAATCGACATTGAGAGAAATTTCTCTAGTAAGCAATTCTGAGTGAAATGTGTTGACACAGCATGCTCGACCCATTCCCATTTTGCATGCTTTTTAAAGCATGGCCGTAACACAGCCACAGAGATGAATAATTGACTGATTGCTGCATAATTCAATGCTGCATTGTAAAAATTCAAGGCCTGAAATATTTCAAGCTTTTCTTCTTTTTTTTTTATTAAAAATGAGGTTAAAGTTTCAATCAACCTTGAAAGAACAACATGACACACAATGGGCAATCAATCACAGAGCCGTGCTTCCTCGTTGAGTTCGGCCTCACGCTGGCTGTCGCAGCTCCTCTCCAAACTTGAGCTCACTCTGGAGTGAAAGAAACTCTGACATTGCGTCCACTTTATCCACTTAATGACTCAATCGTTCCTTCCTTTTTGCCGCAGTGAGAGATTCACTCCATTCGCCTCCAATGAGCTCGTGAGACGTGGGCTGTTCGCAGCTATTACTCAGATATTCTGTTTATTTCTCTATCTGATGCCTTTTTTTTTTCTTGCACCGGCATCTGAGAGAAGAGGCCCTGCAGCTACATGTTTCATATCACTGCACATTTTGTAATAAATTCAATTCAGTACAAATATGACCATGAGGCACGAAGACTTTAAATACCAAATGTGCATTATAGCTGTGTTGTTGCATTTCACTTCACTGTAGTGTGGAAAGCACGGCGCTGATTGTACATTCAAAGCCGCGTGCTTTATTTACTTGGCTTGACGCGGAGATGTGCTCATGAAGACATCATCCAGACGTGATTATTCCGCATGATCCTGCCTCTTATTTCACTGTTGGTTTGCCTAACACCACATTGCACATTGTTGTTTTGTGCTTGCTTGACCAGCTGAGGAAACGTGTTCATCCTGACACCGCTGACAGATTTTTTTTTGGAAGAAGAAGAAGTTTCACAAGAGAGAAATGAAGTTCTATTTATACTTCAGCATAGTGTCAACTGCGTTGTTAACCTCGACTGAGCTAATTCCTTGCTCATCATCAGGACCAGGAGATGGCCATTTAGTGAAAGCAGTAATATTGCATGTCTCTCGATAACTGAGTGGTGCCCTGAGTCTGTGGAGAGACATTAGGAAGGTGCAGGCTGATCGTCTGAAAGATAGGACTAATGTCACCTAATCAGATAGACCATTATGTATTAGCGAAACTACAAAACAGTTTTATCTGACAAGGGCCAGGCCACATTACCTAAATTAACATTTTGCAAGCGTGAACATGGAAGACCACAGAGGCGAGGGGAGGGCTAGGACTGCGTCCTGCGCTTAGACATTCGGCAGTAATTATTAATTTATGATTGTCTCTGGTCTTAATGAAAATGAAAGCCAGGAAAGAGAACAGGGAGGGATAATGTGGCGTGAAATTGAGTTTCATTTGTACAGGGTCCACCTTTTAACTCCGCGCTTCTTAGGCGGAAATGGAGCCGAGCGCTTCCCTCTCTCTCTCTAGAGAATGTATTTCAGGTTTTTNCTTCTTAGGCGGAAATGGAGCCGAGCGCTTCCCTCTCTCTCTCTAGAGAATGTATTTCAGTTTTATCATCATGCTCTCTCTCTCTCTCTCCTTTCAGTCTTTCAGTCAAAGCGTGTTCATATCCTCTCATCCTTTTGTGATGTGTGGGGCCAACACGCCCTTTAACATCTCCATTACTCTCATAAGGCCTTTTCAAAATGACACAAGGCTCTTTGATGTCTGATAACTATGTCAACAAGTTTCTTGAATGGAAATGTCTCCGCACGGTGCTTCTTTAATGTCAACAAGGCGGCCCCGAAAGGTCTCGGACCAGGTTGGCATGAGAGGGGCCCAAAGAAAGGTAGATTGATTTACACAAGATGCGATGAGGTATAATGCCCCGTTGATATGAGACAAGATGTTGGCTTGTGACGTGCCAATTTAAAGGCTTACGCTTGTGATATACTGACGTGATGATGGTTTAACAGCAGGAGTGATGGAGGTGATTTGGGTCTTTGCCCAAAGATGTTTAACATCGGAGAATTTATGGATTATTTTGTAATGATTTAATTTAATTATGCTAAGTATTGTAACCCTGGCTAGCTAGCTTGTTCAGTCCAGCTATTATCAGTTTGTGGGTAAACTAAAGCACAGGAGCAGCTACTCCAGTCCAGCTTGTTTAATGACCGCCAGAGACTTCAAGACAAGTCATAGTACATTACTTCTGCTTTTTTTTAAAGAGGTGTTGCTCCTCCATGCTGGTCAGTCACTCACAGCTACAGGCATAGTGTGCAGTGTGCAGGTTTCCATCCACCTCGTCCACCTTTGATGCACATTTTCAATTTAAAAACCCTGAAAACACCAAAAATTTGAAAAGAAAAAAAAAATCTGAAAAAAAATAATGCTTGGGGGAGGTGGAAAAGTTGGTGTGTGGATAAAACATAATTGGGACTAAGTGCAACGGAAGCAGATTCAGCGGATAAATGATAATGTACAACCATGACGTACTATCACTCACTCTCATGTCTCAGGAAGGCTTTTAACATGCTTATGTCTGCGCACACGGCTGTTACCTGAACTTTTCCAAGACAAAAATGGAGAAAAAATAGAGATTTCAAAAAGCTCTATTCACTTTGTCTACTGTGCTCGCTGTTAACATTGTTTTCCTTCTTGAAGGTTGACTGGCGCTCTTTTGATTCCATCATCTCCTTGCTCTCTTCTGCAGTTGTATAAAGGCACCTGATTTACATGTCTCAATGAACCAGCTTCCAATGATAATGGATGGGAAAGTGCATAAAAACGCGTTTTCTTTTGCAAATTTTCAGATAATTTGACTTTAAATTTGTGCTACATTTGGATGCAAACCTAACAACTGATATTTTTGGCCACTTGAGGGCAGTAAAAACAAGCTGACATATGGTGTACAAGCAGTTGATTACTACACACCCAACAGACACAAGAAATTAGGGCTGCCCCGACTAAGAATTTCCCTAGTCGACCAATAGTCATCATTTAGGGCCATTAGTCGACTAGTCGCCTGCATGTTTACGATATTAATTTAAATATTAAATGATATATTTTGGGCGGGGCAACACAATGGTTTGAGTTGAAGGTGTGAGAAAGAATAGTATCAGTAACATTGTTAACACTGTGCTACATTACAGAGAAATACAAAACCGTACTAATGAACCTTCATTAATATAGGCCTATATTTTATCTACAAGTGCACGTCACACACTGAGCGAGCCGCCTGTTAATGACGCTGTGGGCTAATGGGCATGTAGCTACTTCCATGTTTCAGATGATACGTCATGTTTGTAGTCGACCAATGAAGATGAGTTTACATATCACCTTGGGTTCGTCCTTCACCTTCTCAAAATGATCCCACACTTTGGATTTCCTGCCCGACATGTTATTAACTAGCCTGTGGAATAACCGCAGGTACCAGCCCTGGAAATTAACCTGACTCCTGTCTGACTGCTGAGCGTGGACACTTCCTGTGTCTGTCCTTTCAAATTAAACTCCCACATGGTCCAGTCATATAGGTTTGGATTTATTTTGACAAGGTGCAGCTCCTAATAAAGTTTCACGTTTGTTTGTTTGTTTTTTTCTGCGACTAAGCAACCAATGAAATCTTGCAGACTAATGACATTTCTGGTCGACTAACGTTTGGTCGACTATTAGGGGGCAGCCCAACAAAAAAATCGTTAGCATGAAATTGAATATGTGTTTCTGGCCACCTGATGAATTAAAAATCCAACAATCATCCTCTTATAGCTCTGTTTTAGGTCAACTACTGAAGGAAACATCTGGCTGTTTAGCTGCTAAATGCTACGTTTAGCAGCTAGCTGTTTAGCAACTAGCTGCTAAACGTAGCATTTACCAGCTAGTTGCCGACTTCGACTGTTGTTTGGTGCTGGGTAGGTCGTGTTCAGTGGGTTTTTCAACCTTTTTTTTTGCTGAAAAGCTGCCAGGTGTTGCCAAAATTGACATTAATAAGAGTGGAGAATGAACTAAAACAGTACAGTTGTGCGACATTTAACAGCGGAAAGATGCTACAAAGCAGTACAACTGAGGAACTGATTATAGCTACTTAAGAAACAGAAGTAAAATGATTTCAAACCATTCAATGTGTAAAATTACCATTTGAATCGTGTAAGTCATCACATCAGTAAAGGGAATTCATTCATAAATAAATCCCAAACAAAAATAACTGTTACAATATCAATAATTCATGTTGCTCTTACAGTAGTCTTGCCGTCATTTTTTAAATTAGCTGCAACCACCAAGCCACTTTATGTCCAAATACATCAATACAATATTAGACTTCAAATCTGAAGTGGCGTCTGTAAGCTTTCACAAAATTACTCACAGCACAGGAGTATCCAAATCACCAGGGTTGGTTATATTAAGTCAATTACATTTTTACAATTGTGAGCGAGGGATGGTTAATTTAGTTTGACCCAAGAGCCCCCGACACTCCCCCAGATAGCAGATGGATGAGACGAGTGACCACAGGCGTGAGGGAGTGTGTGTCTGAGTGTGTGTGAGCCCACTGGATTAGTCTTCATTTGGTGCCTCTGTCATAAGGGAGGGGAAGACTGAACACTGTGTGGCAGAGCAAAGAAAACACACAGGGTCAGTCGAACACACACAAACACAAGCGAGCGCTATTAACCTCCCCCCCAGCTCATCAACTTTATTTTGCAATCTTCCCTCAGAACCATTAGAATACCCTGAAGAAATGACTTTCCAATTAAAGGGGATCTAGAAGAAGAGGGGTTTTTTTCAGTCTTCTTTTTTTTTATCTCCAGCTCCTGGAGTTCTTTATTCCAATAATTTAAATTGGAATTGATTTTTCAATTTACCCGCTGACTGCTACGGACACAGAGCGCGGGGCCAAATAGAGCTACGTTCCCAGAATGTTTGTCATGACAGCGCGCTACATGTAAATTTGCACAGGCTGCCTAAATAGCAATATATTTCCTCCTGTGAGAACAATCAGGCAGGACAACACATTTAGGCCTTGTGTGATTATAGCATCAGGTATTTATCTCTCACATTATGTGGTAGGCTATTTGGTGGAAAACTTATTCTGATTTCCCTCTTATAGGTCAGCACTAATTGGCCAGGGTAATATATATAGCTGTAGATTGAAGACAGAGGGGGGACAACCTGCAGCAAAGGGCCACGGATCAGAAACAAACTCAGGCTGCTGCTCAGGACTCAGCCTACCCTAAGATGATTATTTTATTAATATTTGGAAACAAACATTTATTATTAAGTTCAGAGTCTTAATATTAGGAGTTTCCTTATCTGTCACACTGCTTGTAGATTTTGTTTATGGGGTTTTCATTGGTGGATCTTCAAAAAATGCTCCACAGATCTAATGCTAACGGTCGGTCTGTAGTAGTGTGCAGTAGGGGACGGTTTGGCTGATTCGTCAGCGCCAACTGGATGTTTTCCAAATCATTATAGGCAGAGCTTGCCGCTGATAGTGGCCAGTGGCTGCGCAGCTTCCACCAGCAATGCCGGGATATAACTTACAACACTGAGTACGTTTACATGCACAAAATAGTCCAGTTTTTGCCCTTATTCTGGAAAAGACAATATTCCAACTAAGCTGTTTACATGGCTAATGAAAATAAATACTCCACTAATATTGACGTTCACATGCAGCCATCTTGTAACAGATGATCACGTCAAAATATAGAGAAGTGGAACAGCTGGAGCTTCTTGTCATTTTGTTTCTTTGCGGTTTCCAACTGGTGACGGATTTGTCAGACTGTGCTTTCATTCCTTCACCAACCCTCTTGAACAGGCTGGTGTTCCGATATTTGCGCATATCCAAAAACCTGCTGATATCCAAGTCTTTTTTAATGATTAAAAGCTGGTTTGTTTCTTCTTACGACCAGAAATGTGGGCTTTTCTGCATTTCTACACCAGCTCTGCAAACTGCTAGTTAGTTGGTTTGTGTACAATGTATCCATGACAACACATAGAGACAGTTGTAAATAGGCAAGTAACCGTTTGTCGTAAACTGCGTAACTGATGTAATTGTGCTTTGGCAATAGATAAGAAATGTCATGCCAGTAAAGCTTGGATCGAAATGAGCTGAACTGAACTGCGGTAAAAAGCTCAGTTGAGGCGCATGTTCTGAATTGGCTGTAAAATGTCCAGATAATGCTATTAAAACTCAGCTGATACCAGCATATCCCACATGTCTTAATTGGAAAATGCTATATTAGAAAAAGGCCTAATTTGGAATATTTAAACCGCATACCCTGTTTACATGACCCACATCAAATTCAGAATATTGTCATATTTAGAATAATAGAGGAATATTGGTGTAGCCATAGCCACAGACCAGAGCTGAGGAGGAGAGGGATGTGTTCAATGAAGCAAAAAGGAGATTCATCAGTGAGTACAGCTCCAGAAAAAGCAGCGCATTGTTCTTCATTTTAACATGTATCTACCTGAAGTTTTTGCCTGAAGAGCCACAGCAAGTCCTAGGATGTACAGCTATTGGCGCTGGATCAAAAGGCCGCCATTTCTTGTTGTAAATTAAAAGCCCTCATTTCAAAATAAAAGCCCTCTAGTGTTTCACACACAGTCCAGCCATATAGGCCGACTAGGTTTTGACCTAATCTTGTTTTTAATGTTTTAGGAATCATTGCAGAATTATAAAAAAATATACTAAAAATACTTTAATTTTCTTGCTATTTACAAAATACTCTAAAGTAATTGATTTGCATACTGTATTTTAAATGCAAGTGACAAAAATATTGCCTGTCTCTGATCATCATTTTGCATGGAGGCAAAATATAAAATTAAGGTAATGTCATTGTGTACCTGAGAATCTCAGGTTGACAAATAAAATCAGTCCCATCTGGATGATTTTACAGTTATTTTAATGTTCCAGATTTATTTAGTCAGTTACTACTTTGACTTAGATGCTTAGTTCATTTCTGACACTGATATTGATATTGACTGATTATTGGCTGTTGGCTTTTAATTTTTACAAACTGTCTTTATTATATCAGCCTTTAAAAATCCCCTGGGTTGACCTCTAGTGTACAGTAGGCCACCTCTTGTCCTGACAATGCAGTTCACCTTAATGTGTTCATCAGTGAGTGATTATTACAGTCATAACAAGCAGGAGCACTGATGGGTTTGGTAGAAAAAGGAAAAAGAAATAAATGAAATTTGCACATTCAATATTATTTAATTGTTTGTTATTTATTATTATTTGTTGGCTAATTGTTTCTTTGTGTTGATATCTGAAGAGCTCTTATTCCTGTTTCTTATACATACAGTCAGGTCAGGCTGCCTCGGGCTCTGGATGTGCTCAGTCCTGTTCTGTTCATCACTCAGTCCAAACGTTACTGTTACACAGCATTTCCCACATGCCTCTCAGAACAGGAGGAAAACTGTACTCAGTCCAAGTCAGGGAGCGAAGGCCTCACATGTTTAAGTTTGACAAACTATGCCTATGAACTCGGCAACAACAGCAGCTCCAGCTGCGTTCTAATGAGCATTTATTGTGTCTCTCTACTACAGCGAGCGCTTTGCAGAGCCCGCTTCAAAGCCAACCAGATTCTACTCGAGCTGCTTTACAGATGCGTCTAGAAATCCGAGGCCGTTCTTCTGTGGACGAATGGTTCTGTCTTTTGCTCCTGACAGCTGCGCGGGCTTGTTGTTCGCTCTCTCCTGAGTTGTTTTAATAAAGTTGTGCTGCAGGAGTAGTGAGAGAAGATTAATGGACGCACAGGAAGTGTGGCAGTTGTGAGAGGATGCAGGACAGAGCGGGCCAGCAGCCATCTGTTCCCTCTCCTTTACAGCTCTCTTAATGGAGAAACAAACCAAACAACATGGATCTGAGCCCTGCAGACAGACACACGCACACACACTCACGCACACCTCAGTTGCACACAGCTAAACACAAAACATCACTTTATGTGACAGAGATGAGAGCTAGGCTTTTGTCATTGTATTCCCCCTTGTTGGATGTGTGTGTGTGAGCGTGTGTGTGTGCTTTTTTTTTTCTACCTTTCAGCGAAATAAAGTTGGGTGTGAGCCACGGCTGTGAGATTTAGATGAAAGACACAGCCTGGATGGAACGTGATTAAGAGATATGTTCTTGAGGCAAAACAGGACTTGGCATTTGCTGAGACAAAACCTAATCAAATTAAAGCAAAACACGGCCATTGTTGTGGAGTGTGTTCTCCGCTTGTGTCACGTTTGAAATGAAACACTGTAAAATAGATATGGGCTTGTGTCTGCGCAGCATCACCAACACAGTGGTTTTATTCAGATTTACACACAGGCACTGACTAATGACGGTTGTGCCCAATGATGCCTAAAGCACTTTATAGAGCTGTCTGGGTTATAAAAGATGTTTACTATGATGGAGCTGAATGGCTCGCTGAAAGAGTATTATTGTTTACAAGTTATTGTTTTAGATTAATTCACTCAGCACAATTGTTAAATTCTCCTTCCAACAGGCATGGCCGCCTCCGGTTCACTCTTCCGTCAGTAAGTATTTGCCGTGTCTCCTCCCGTGAGTTCCCACTCTTTACTGGTGCTCCGTATTTATTATTAGCCCCATAATGAAATCTATAGTCCAACTGTTTCTCATTTTGTTTGTTTTGAATGAGCGCAGACCATGTCACGTTAAATGACAACATGCACCGTCTCCCTCTTTCTCCCAGTGAAGACATCTGTATGACATGATGAAGTTTCCTCTCTGAGTATCAATCCTGTAATTGAGCTCAGGGAGAGGAGACGTGATGTGCACACAGAGGAAGTGAAAGGCCTCTCCGGCTCTCCCCTCCATCCCTCCTTCTCTCCCTCCTTCCCCTCACAGACAAACACACATCACAGGCTAATGCTGTGTCCTCTTCCACCCCCCCCCCCCACCCTCCATGCATACACACACAACTCTTCCTCTCTACCTGCTTTTACATTAAATTTGTCAGTCAGCTCTCTTTAGATGCACATCAGCTGAAATGAGTGCATTAGCATTAGCTGCCATAATATCACTCACTGTTCAGGGCACCGTGCACAATGGCCCGGGCCTCGGCTGAGAGGAGAGACACGAGTGGAGTCTCGTAATAGTGTCTTCACAAGCTTTTCACATCCTGAGCGAGACAGCGTCCTGGAGCTACAATGTCTTTACTCGTGTCTCTTTATCCGTCTTGTAATGTTGCTTTCTCATTCTGCTCTTGCGATACCGTGGATCATGAGGAAACTGAAGTGAGACCGGATTAAATATTAACACAACCTGACACAGTCCCCACTGGAGCTCCTATTCCACTTCACATGATACAATTAAAAACATTCCCACATGCATTGAGCGGAACACTTGTCAAGAACATGCTGCTTTACAGACTTAAAATAAATCTTATACTAATCTATGGAGAACCTGACAAGGAAGAGGCCAAGGTTTCCATGCAGGCACTTAGCTGAGTAGAGAGTTGGAAAGGAAAAAAAAAAAACACAGTGAGAGATGAGGGCCTTACATTATTTATACATGCTAATGGTGGCTGTCTGTGTGTGTGAATCAGCAACAGAACAATCTGCTAAAATAGACACACAGCTGTAATCAAGGCCATACATTTCCTCTTCTTCTCCTTTTCTCTGCTAACTGCGGGGTCAATTGGAGTCAGTTTAGCAGCATTTGAAACTCTTGCAGTAGATTATCTCCTTTTAATGGAGACTAAAGACAATGCAGGAGTAGATTGCAATTGCCAAAGGAAAAGATTACCCCTGCAAAGCTATCCTGTGTACAAAAGAAATACCTCACACAGTTCCTACTGCACATAAGATATCATTGTACACCGATAAGAACAATAGCTCATGTGCTTAACCCAGTTTTGTCCGCAAAAGGAATCCATTAGTCTTATTGTGCAGCCCTTAAGCTCGACATCACAGGGGGGAACCCACTGTTGCACCGCTACATCCACGCACATGTGCCTCTCATTTCCTATGGCAGTCCAGAAGTATCCTTCAACATCCTATTGTAAAGTTTACCAGGGGAGAGGTTCAGTGTATTAAAGTGCCCTGAGAGAAACGCTAAATGATGTAAATGCAGGCAGCTGCTCGTTGCTAATGCCGTACAGTAGACGAGGAGGCCCAGGCGAGGCTGGATGTGTACAGTATCTATATAACATTATGGGCTCTCTTTCATGTCCTCGTGCTCTCTAATGGGAACAATATGAAGACTAATGGTATAGTAAAAGTGTACGGAGCAGCGCTTCAAAACCAAAACTGCGACATAGATATTCTGTTTCTGCTGTTGTTTCAAAAAGAACAACACATTTAAGTGGTAAAAAAAAAACAACTTCTTATGTTACATAAAAATATTACAACAGCTTTAACCACCATTGAAATTTTTATAGATTCCCAGCCTTCTTTGACTGATGTGCCCCCACAGGCCTCAACTCAAAGTGACTCTGATTTACTGGCTATGGGAAAACAGTCTATGGCCTATTTTTAGGGGGGGTTTCTGCATTTAAACAAACTGCTCGCACATCCAAATTGTGGTGGGAAAAGGGTAAAGGAGTGGCATAAACTGGACATTTCCACTGTCTACTTTTAGCTAACCAGCTAATCATTAGCATTTTCATCATTTATTAAATACTTTATCTATTTCCAGTGTGTATTTATCCATTACTTTAAGCTTTCTATTTCAACAGGCTATCCTTTCATTTTGCCTATTTGAATCATTTATTTATTGCTGTTAGCTAACCATGACCAATTTTGCCATTTATCTAATTCTTTTATCTAACTATTTCCACTGTGTATTTACTACTTTCAGCTAACCTTAATGTATTACTTTGAGATATCTGCTTCAACAGTTTATCCTTTCCTTTTGCCTATTTAAGCCATTTAGTCATTATCTTTAGCTAACTAATCCATTAGTGTTAGCTACATTAGCTTTTCACCATTTAGCCGATACTTTTATCCAACTTGCCCATTTCTACTGTTTATCTGCTACTTTTAGCTAACTCTTTTAACCATTTATTCATCACTCTTAGCTAACCAGTACCCTTTTCTCCATTTATCGAGTACTTTTATCTATTTCCACTGTGTATCCACTACTTTTGGCTAACTATTTTATCCATTATCCATTACTTTAAGTTATCCCTTTCCACAGTTTAACTGTTCCTTTTGCCTATTTGAGTCATTTAGTAATTATCTTAAGCTAACTAATCCTTTAGTTTTAGCAAAGTATTAGCCTTTTTACCATTTAGCCGATAGTTTTATCCAACTTGCCTATTTCCACTGTTTGTCTACTTTTAGCTAACTATTACAACCATTTATTTATTACTCTTAGCTAACCAGTCTTCATTTATCTAATAATTTTATCTAACTATTTCCACTGTCTGTCCATTACCTTCAGCTAGCTAATCCATTAGTGTTAGCTACGTATTAGCCTTTTCACCATTTAGCTGATACTTTTATCCAACTTGCCTGTTTCTACTGTTTATCTGCTACTTTAGCTAACTCTTTTAACCATTTATTCATCACTCTTAGTTAACCATTACCCTTCTCACCATGTATCTAATACTTTTATGTATTTCCACTGTTTATCCTCTACTTTCGGCTGACAATTTAAATGGGAACTAATGTTTTGTTCAACCTGGGCCCTATTTTCCGATCTACTTTAGTCTAAATGAGTGATAGGACGTTAAATATTTGACATTTCTCCAGTACGAAGCTCTGGCTGAGCACGCGCTATATTACATAATAGGGCACTCAGACAGCGTCAAACAACATCAAAATATGTCCACTAAAAGTGCATTTTTCTCACACAGATAGGCTCGGATTGTAAGTATAATTATCCGACAACATAACTGTGCAGAATCCCTCAGGAGTGTTAGTTGCTGCCCTCTGTGTGGCCAGTAGGAGGAGCTGTTGCCTGCATAGTTAGCTCAGTGCCACATGCTCTGTTCGGTTTTCACCAGTTGCTGCAGGCAGAGGAAGGAGTGAGGACCTGAGGACATATGGTGTGCGTTCGTGACGGATGTAAGCACCTCTTATAAGTTATTTCCTTTCAGTTATTTATGCTTCACGTGTCCTTGTTGTTTTATGTTAGGAATATTGACATGGCTGGAGATAATTTCTCTGTGTTTAGCAAGCTAACGTTTCTGCTTGTTAGGGCCTGTTAAGCTAACCTACTGCCTTGAAGTGTTGTCAGAAGTGAAATGCAGCTAACTTATGTGACTGTTACACATTAATACGGTAGTGCTGTGTCTAAATGGGAGAAAATGTGATGAATGTATGATTAATATGCCTGTGGAGTACATTAAGTTATTATTTAGTTAAGTTTAGTAAATTACAGGCATTTATGAAACCATACATGGTTTTATATGTATTTCTGTTTGTATTTTCAGAGACCACACATACGCATATGTCCATGTACCTTTGTACCATTCTCTGAAGTGCCTGCATAAAGTTAACAAACCGCTCTCTGCCTTTGTGTTAACTCCTTAATCAGAGTCCCACTGTGGATGAATGCCCAGCTACCACATCACGTGTTAACACACAGTTCAAGGAGTATATTTCCAATAATAACGGAAAGGAGACATGAAGGTCTGTGTTTACCTTTAGCTGGATTCAGACATGTTTCTCTGCCTGTTGCTGCTCCCTCTCTCTCCTTGTCCGTTCTTCAGATTCAATGAGCTCTGCGTCCGTGTACATCCGTGTTCAAATAAATACGGGTGGTCATCAAATTCAAATGGCTCATCCAGATCTAGTTGGTCAAAATTGGGTAAAAATTCGGACATGTTTGTTGTGGCAAGTCAAAGCACTTACTCAGAGAGTGAAAGTCTGCCTCTGAAATCTCACATCTCGCGAGATTTGAGTTGTTGCAGGGAGTTGCCGCTGGAGTGATCTTACAAACGCGAGGAGTTACTCTGTTTGAAGTAGTCATGGCTGAATTTTTACCTGATTTTAACCAACTGTAAGGTCACTCTCGCAGTAACTTCCTGCAACAACTCATATCTCACGCATTAGCCTTTTCACCATTTAGCTGAAAATACTAACTTGCCGATTTCCAAAATCTACTTGTAGCTAACTATTTAAACTATTTATTCATTACTTTTAGCTAACCATTAGCCTTTTCATCATTTATGAAATATTTTTTATCTATTTCCCCTGTTTATCCACTACCTTCTGCTAGCTAATCCAGTAGTTTTAGCTAAGTATTAGCCTTTTTACCATTTATTAATTCAACTTGCTTATTTCCACTGTACTACTTTTAGCTAGCTATTTAACCCATTTATTCATGACTTTGATCTATTTCCACTGTTTATCCACTACCTTTAGCTAGCTAATCTATTGGATTTAGCTAACTATTAGCCTTTTCACCATTTAGCCGCTAATCCAACTTGCCTATTTCCACTGCTTATCTACTTTTATCTAACCATTCTAACCATTTATTCGTTACTTTTAGCTATCTATTTCAACTATGTATGCATTTATTTTGGCTAGCTGTTTAGAATCTACATGCCTGCTAACTAGTTTTTTAGTTACTGTCAATGGCAACATGTAGCCTACTGTTCAGGTGTTACAGCTGACTCAGTACATTGCTTTTAGCTAATTTCACCATTTATCTGTCCTGCTTTTATCTAACCTTTTCAACCCTTTTTCCATTACTTTTAGGTATGTATTTAACAATTTATTTAACACTTTATATACAATTCAGCCATTACCATGTGTCTGTCAATGGCAACATGTATTGTTTTCAATTGTAGTTTCTATTTTTTTCAAAATAATGGAGCAATTAATAATCTTTATTTATATATAGCTCCTGGCAACTGCAGAATACCCTGGGGTACAAGTGCCCCTGGTTGGCTATGGTTGCTGTAGGCTTTTTTTTTCTAGTTCAGAGGGGTCATTCTTCCCAAATCTGTTCCAACATTCAAAACAGCATGCAAAATAAACATGTAAGACAAAAACTCTTGAGAAACACTTTTAATCATGATAAAGATTACTAGTCCAACAAAGCAGTATTTAGAAAAACAAATACAGCAACACTGTCTCTGATCATCATTTGATAGTGTGCTGACACGCAAACTCTATTAAGCTGTCTTCAAATATGCAAAAATGATATGATTTTACAATGATTACATATTCACTTCCCCAGCTGGCTGGCTCCAAGCGTCTCCATTTGTCATCGACTATTGTGTCCAATTATATGATTAGCTTTGAACACTCCAGCACTTCGAGAGCTCTCGTGTGTTCTGCCGCGCAGAGTGATTCACAAACAAAGTCATTACAACATGTATTCACACATATCAAATAACAAAACAGATGGCCACTGCGCTCGCCGCCTGATTTGTTTTCCACACGAGTGGTAGAAAAAAAAAAAGTATTTTGTGCGAGCTGTGTTTAATGCTGACTGTTTTTATTCCCAAAGAAGAGCAGCTGGCTGTCGCGCTGTTAGATCAGCTCCTATGAAAGACAATCTTGTTTTCATTAATTTCTCTACAACAAAGGCACTTGTTGGGAAGATTTAGAATTACAGCGGGTAAAGCTTCCGGATAATTCATCACAGGGACTTGACAGGAAACTTAATTGTTTTAAATGCCAGTTGCTGTGAGCAGCGTGGCTGGTTTTTCTTTGATGTCTAACAGGTGGGACAGATAGACGACCCTCTGATGTTTCATTTGACCTTTGACCTCTTGGTTATAAATCCACTTGTAGTCCAGCAGCCAATAAACCTATCATCATGTGATGAACTGCAGTTCCCAGAATTCCATGTGAGATGGAAATCTTGTAGTCTGCCTCCTCTTATTAAACACAGTGTAAATCTAGACCATCTATATCTCACAGTCTGGACACCCCTTGACCCAGCACTGTACAAACCAACCAAGAACCACATAGCCTCGCAGTGCAGTTTATCCTTGTACCACCACATTACTGTGTCTTATCTCAGTGTGAAAATGTGAGAAAACATTAATACAACCCGAATTAAAGAATTGCAAAGCATTGCAATATATGTAGTTCTGTCTGCAATTGATCATCCATACAATAAGCACTCCACAAATTACCATGGTCCATGTGGTTACACCACAGGGCGCCTTGACTGTCTAATTGTATGAGACACTACATAGTTACTCAGCCACACTGACTCACTGTCTAATCCAGTTAAGACCAGTGTGTAGGTGCGACAGGCATCCTAACTCAATTATTTCAACAATTGGCAACACCAAATCAATTCTTAGCTGGGGTGACGTTTGTGCGGGACACCTATCAAAAGCCTCACATTCAAACCTTAGTTTTTTCCCTTCATTTAAATTAAACAGTCTCTTCATAGAGATAGAACTGTCACACATTCAGTACCTTCTAACTCATCACCTGTCTGGCTTTTTTGCAAGGAATAAATTGTGGATAAATTACAAGATCTTTCATCGTTGTGCTTGTACTTTGAGTCCTGACATTAAAGTCTCCCTGTGCAGAAAAGATTTTCTCTTTTAAGGTTAAGGTTGCTTTAAATCTAGTAAATAGCCTCGCTGACATCTCTTGAGGATGTTACTGTAAATGCACTTCAAGTGGCTGAATCATTTAACATCTAATCAATATGATTCGCATTGCACCATAAACACACTTTCAGTCTGACTCCTGGTTGAGGAAGCTGTAGTTAACAGCTCCTCTGTGATGAGGTGGAGCAGTTGTTTCACAGGATAAAAGCTGAAATGTTTGCTTTTGTAAAGACAGTTTAAACGTGATAATGAGCAGAGACAAAAGATAAAAGTACACAGAATTGTACAGCAGAGAATAACAAATGTTGCATTATCTACTTTAAAAGTCAAGAAAGCACTGTTTGTCTGGATCTGGCAGGTAGGTGAGGTCTAGCTGTGCCATGCTGCCATCACCTGGTCAATAAGTTAACAGCAATTTTCACTGTGGTGTGTGTTAAAATAACGTCTTGTATCAAGTGGTTGAGTTTAAACACCACAAAAATGACACTCTGAACTGACACCAGTTAAGCAAACCTAATTTATTTGCATGCATGACATCACACAACATTGATGGTTATTTTTAAGCCCATGATGCTGCACTGAGGTGCTGCAGAGGCGAAGTTCCAATAAGGTGCAACCAAACAAAAGCAGCAACCTTTAAGAACCCACCATAGTTTCCTGTTGGTTTCCCCCCGTCGTGGAGGCAGTCGGCTCCTTTATAGAAATTGGTTGACATTGCTGAGAAGAGTTTCAGTGTTTATACATAATAGCAAAGCAGACACTGCGATACTGTGGGCTATGTTTTTAATGATCACGAGCTTTATTTTCGCCTGACTGTATTACACCTGAGCCACAGATAGTCGTGCTTTGTCTGCCAGAGCAAAGATGCACAGAAAACATCTCAAGTCTCATGGGTGAGTCAATCAGCTCTGAACACAGATGTTTTTGCCACAACAGCAGCACTCCCATACTGTGAGTGTAAATTACACCTTGGAAATTAATTGCAAGTTTTGATCCTTTTGATAATGAACCATGTACACACTGAAGCATTCAGTGTTACATTGTGCCGAAGCGTGCACTCTGTTCATACAGAGTTTGCTGTTTTTTGATGTGAAAGTTTGACGGTTGTTTCATATCATCGCGCTGGTCAGGTTGCTCATTGATCGGATGCTGCCGGTGTGTGTGTGCCTGCTCTTCCGTCTCACACTTCGCAGATAGTTCCTGTACAGAATCACGCTGATCACCCTGTCCTGGAACTGCTTGGAGACGATGTAGTACAGAATGATGTCTAGCACTGTGCTCATGTTCATCAGAAACGTGGTGAAGACCGCCCATGTGCTGAACCCCCCATCTCTGCCTGTCCCCACCAGACGAAGCACCAAACACACATGGAAAGGCACGAAACACACTAACACTTGGATAATCAGCGTGATTATAATCCGGATGGACTTCTGCTTCACTTTAGGTTTGAGTTTCGAGGTGCGCCCGTGTATCAGATTATCCACAATGACGACATAGCAGCCGATCATTATACAAATGGGAACCAGGAAGAAGAAGATGAGGCGCACAAAGTTGACGAGGTTGTCGTGCCGCATGTGGATGATGTCTTGCATCTTAATGCAGGTGGTGAAGTTGGAGATGCGATCGGGGTCGTCCTCGGAGAAGAGCAGCGGCACAGTGCTGCCCAGAGTCATGAGCCACACCCCCAAACTGGCCACCACAGCCTTTGGGACATTCCTCAGCTCTTTGGCGTGCTTCGGCTGGACGATGGCCATGTAGCGGTCGGCGCTGATCAGAGCAAAAAGCCACAGGGCCATGCAGGGGTAGAAGATGGTGAGAGCTGCGCTGATTCGGCAGAAAATGTCCCCAAAGGGCCAATAGTCCTGGTGGTGGTAGACCATTCTGAAGGGGAGCAGCAGGATGAAGGTGAGGTCCACCACCGCCACGTTTATCATGTAGACGGTGACAGAGTTCCTCTTCTTGGTGGTGAGAGAAAACACCCATAAAGCAGTGAGATTGACTATCACTCCTATGACAAAGATGAAGCAGTAGAAGATCAGGCCTGAAATGCGGTACTCCACCGGCCCCTGCTCGGGTTTTAAGGACTCCACAGACATGTTGGAAGAGTTTAGATCCAGCACCATTCTGAAACTTACACAATACAGCAAGATATCAGTGTTTATTTCCATTAAACAATTCCTTCATCAAGGAATCACCAAGAACTTTATGAGAAAAAAGGAATATTTTGGCCATATGTGGTATGAATTTGATTAAAGGAGCTGCGTATGATATTCAAAGCATATCTATGAGTCAGAGATTGTCTGCACATGATAACCACCATTGTTTCCTGTTGGTTTCCCCTCACTGTGGAGGCAGTCAGGTGTTGGTTGACGTGGGCGATGTTTGTAATGATTATGAGCTTCACTTTTGCCTGAATGTATGACACCTGCTACACGACTATCTGTGTGGCTCATGACCCTGGCTGAACCAGTAGCTAGCAACTAACGGTGCTAACTTGGAACAGCACTAAACAATGGCTACAATGTTGAGAGAACTAAAAGTGTTAACCTCAGGGGGAACCAGAGGGTGGGCATTATGCTTCATCATGGGTCATGACGCCATTAACAGTGGTAACCACTCTATGAGTGCAGTGCAGACTGGTGGCGGTTAGCCGCCAGTGGGATACAGACACAGGGGGTCACATGCACTGACATGTAAGCGCTGACCAACTGAGCCTGGAGTTCATTCTCCTGTCAGGACACCATCACTCCTTTATATGTTTACATAGTAAATAGTCGTTTGCTGCTATTAAAGGTCCAGTGAGTGGCAGAAATGGTGTGAAATATTCATAACTATATTTTCATTAGCTTATAATAGCCAGGAAATAGGAACTGTTGTGTTTTCATTACTTTAGAATGAGCTATTTGTATCAACATATGGAGCGGTTCCTCTTCCACAAAATCTGCCCTGCTGTTTCTACAGTAGCCCAGAGCAGACAAATCAAACACTGGCTCCAGATAGGGTTGTTTGTTTTAGTGTTTCAACCTCACCGCTAGATGCAACACATTCTCACTTGTCACACATTTGGTCATGGACTTTCCACGTCCAGATACAACATGAAAGGTACCCTGGGTGCGTTGGCTGTTGACCGTTCTGGGACGTCCTTGGACGCCATGTCAAGTTCTGCCTGTTGCATGCATTGTCTTCTTTCAAAATACTCTTCAGTTTTCACAGGAAATTTACCGCTTAGATACGTTATCTTTCAAAATAAACTAAGTCAGTACAACAATGTGAAGTGATATTTTTTTCCTCCAACAACAAACGTACATGTCTGGGTTTAGGAAAAAAGAACAGGGTTTGGCTTTAGAATCTTACGGGACACAAACACCACTCTCCCAGGTGAAAGTCTGTGTTTGTTTGACCCATCCAACATCCGTCCTGCTCGCCCTACTTGGACTTTTGCCACCTTAACTTTCATTCTTGTCCTGCCACCTTTCCCCTGACACCACTGAGCACCATTAAACTATAACAGCGACCGGTCCATATCAAGCCTACATTAAAGGACGGCTTTTTCGTCGGTGTCTGACACCACAAGTCACTGCCCAAGCACCGTATTTCGACGACTTCGGAATGAGACCGGGTTGCTATTTGCCACTAATGCTACGTTCAAATGGAATCGGGCAGATGCAAACATCGTCTGAATGGCAGAGGAAAAAATGGTAACATGAAACACACATGACGATATGTTGTGATGTTGATGCCGTGTTGTTTATAAAGAATGGAATAAAATATATTCAGTAAAATTATTTTGTGTTTGTTTTTTTATGTAATTTTTTTTGTACTAGGGAGCTACGTAACATCTGGTTGTAATTTCCGTGAACATGTTTAAATTCTGAACAGCGTCACCATCTACCATTGCTGGTATCATCCACCAGCCTCACCTAATTTTACTGAGCAGCTCTCATCCACTAAAATAATATCTGTTTTGCTGTCTACCGTCTTCCTGATTGCATGTGAACGCAGCATACATCCTACACACTGGACCTTTAATCCTCTGAATGTAGCATACAGCTCCTTTAATTCAAAATCAATAGTTCTGTAATTTACTATCAGCTACATAAATAGCACAGAAAAGGCACATATAAGTTTACTGATGCAGTTTTGACTAGAATAATGTTAGCTTTCAAATGTTCTGAGGAGGAAGACCAGGTAATTCTACTTACTTTTGAACATTATGTAGACGCTAGCCCTCATTAGTCCACAGAGTTTGACATCTAAGAAACAATTCAACAAAACAAAAACATGATGAACATTCCTCAAAGTGTGATTTTCCTTTCAGCCAAAGCACAGTGAAAAGTTCAGTTATTGCCAGGAAATAAAATGTGTGAAGCGTTAAGGTTTGTAGACGACACACTGGGGGGTGAATAAGCCAGAGGCTGCTTCTATACATATCTGTGTTTTACAGTTTGCAGAAGCTGCTGCTTGATAATTTGAATATTTATTTTTAAAAGCTGTGCAGCTGCATTGTGAAAGACAGAGGAAGACAAAAAGGCCACTTCTGTCGAGATGTGTCATTAAATAAGAAGGACATAACCGAGCAAGTCAAAAGCAAGTAAATATGTGTTGACATTACACTGTAGAGAGAAGTATAACCTGTGGTGAGGGCTGTGAAGGGAAATTTAATCCCTGAGAGACTGATGCAGTCTTGATAAGAAATCATGTGACTTCTGTTTTCACATGTACGTATTATTATTTTTTTCCATTATGCAGTAGTACACTGCACTTTCTATTGTGTGTATTCAAATGTGGGTGATCATTTAAAATCAGAAAGCTTTCATTTAAAGCTGCACAATAAAACAGATTGGTTAAGTTTGTCCCAGAGCTTAGCACCAACACACACACACAGCAAGTGACTATAGCACATGTCTGCCAAATTTACTTTCCCCCATCCATCTTAAAGGTCAAACAGTTCAGGTAGCTTTGCCTGAACAATAAAAGACTGCACTTACCACAAAAAAATCAGACAAACATCTTGACAAGCTCGCGCCAACAGGTTTATGAAGCGGCACAGCGATTTATCTGAGCACTCAGCCAAAACAGGGAAGTGAATGCTTTCTCAAAGGGTAATGTGATGGAAATGGTGGCGAGACTGCGCTCGGTGTAAAGCCCCCATGGCTTCCTGTCTCGGCCGTGAGCTGTAGTTTCTGTACTTTAGATTCCTTTACAGTATCTACGTAGTTGGAAACACAAAGGGCTACAGCTTTCCACAGTCTGCAATTACACCCCCTTAAAGAAAATGATGTGCCATTAGAAGTGGGAGTGTGTTTGGCAGGCAGAGAGATGGCAGATTTAGGGCGAGTTATTGATTGGAAAAGTGGGGTCTGTCACAGCACATTAGTTCTCAGGGGAGTAATCCACAGCAGGTTGCTGTGAGAAGCATCTGCTGCTGGAGAGAAGTAATTAAAAACAGGATGTTGAGGCAGTTGCCATATAAACAGGAAATAAGACGGTGGTAATAGACACTTCACGCTGATGCTGTGAGATGGTTTTACACCACGTCGACTTAATGGATGCAAAGCGCATACCTCAGGTGAAAAGCTCAAGGTCAGTCTGGACCCGGATTGAATACAGATTAACGCGTGTGATTAATGTGTGTGTGAGCTGGTAACAACTATGAATTAGGACATTTAGCTCAAAGAACATTGTGCAATCAAAACTTCTTCCCCTAATCTTCTAACTGGTACTTTCCATTCCCATTATAGATCTTATGAAATAGAGTAAATCGCACGTTCCCACGATCTACAGCGTTTCCTCTGCTGCTCTATTCGCCCTCCATAAAAGGTTATATATTTGTCTTGTGTATTGTTTTGATGATGCTGAACTTCTTTGGCTTATTTTTATCACAGTGTTTATACGGGAGCTGCTCATTCAGTCTAATTCTTATTCCCGGGATATAATTATCTATCGGCTTGTCCTCTCGATGTGTCTTAAAAATCTCATACCAGATGGTACTTTGTGTTCATTGCAATATGTTGTTATGACAACAGTCTGTGTGATGTTTTTCTCTCTTTGATACTTGTCGTGCCTCCGCAAGTTCTCCACTCCACAATAAACCCTTGGTCTTTTATTATTTACCTGCATAATATGTAAATACATAACCACATAAGTGCATTTATGCTCACACATATATTTATCCTCTGTCTTTTTGTACACTTGTTAATCATTTAATTGAATTTTCTGCCACTTCTGTTTAACATCAAACAAAGAAAGATGAACTGATACTCTTGTTGTGTCTGTTAATATTTAGATCTGTTACTCTGTGCCTGTGAGAAGCTCATTTAACTTCCCTTACCGTCACCTCTTTCCCCTGTTTTACACTGTCCTCTAGAGGCCAGAAATCATCACTACAAAATTGTCAGAGGTTTGGGAAGCAGACAGTGTCTAATAATTGATTTGTCTTGAAATAGAAATTCTTATTTGTGCAAGTTAGGTCTGTTATGATAACTACTGTTAATGGACATTATATTGTCTCAGAAATAATGGCAATAAAGGATGTTATTGTCAATTTAAGACCATTTTATGCCACTGATTATAATATAATAGCATAGTAATGCAAAAACACCCTCTCAAAGAGCAATTAACTTTTAACACTTACATATAGTCAGAACCAGAAGTATTCCAACTTGCATTTGTGATTGTATTTCTTTGATTATGTATGTATGCATGCTAATGTGCATCTCCGAATCTATATTTAATTGTAGCAACATTACTTGAAATAAGGGGTAGGTCAAGATAAGTGCATAACTTCTACCTACTCCTTTTCAAACGCTAAATATTTACCTCTGTTACTATGATTGTTTTTTTTTTATTTTTTGTGTGACTGATTACCTTATTGATCACCTACATTTTGTTCTATTTTATTTATGTTCAAAATAAAGATAAAAAATAAAAAATAAAAAATTAATAATTAAAATACTGAAGGAATTAAACAAAGCCACACAAACAAAACAATAAATAAAATGGACTCCCGGGCTCTGTTAAAAATTGCACTTAAATACCTATTAAATATTTGGCACATGGGTGTAGAGAGTAATTCCTTAACAGGTAATATACAGCCAAACCCTGCTATTTATTGCGCCATCATGTTGGTTAAAATGTTGATGGTAATGTAAACAAACAGGCAAGTAAACACAAGGCCAGTATCATACGATATATGGTCATGACCTCGATCATTTTTGCTGACCTCGATAAGTCTGTAACATAATTAGCATTTGTGCAATTTAGAGTAGGCTATGATGTATTAGGTTATATTTTAACAGTAGCAATAAAAGCAGAAAGTGAACTGAAGTGTTTTCAGATACAACAAAAAAGCACTGAATTGTATCACAGTGATATTTTAATGGGTTGTTCTGTTTGCGTCCCCTTTTCAGCACCTGTCTCAATTTTCTATGTCTTTTTCTTTCTCTCCATCACTGAGTTGGTCGCTGAAATTCTTTGCTTTAATCCAAATGTTAAAGATGTCCTCCAGACATTTTTAAAAATAGATAAAAATACTTTTCTTTGAATTATAATAGGTGTGTGCTATGACTTTTTCCACCAAAAATGGTTCAGTTAAAGTGCTGAAAATTAGATTTACATCTACTCCCCACACAACATTTGTAAGTGGGGCCCATGTTGGTTGTAAATGGGCTGAAAAATGGGCCCTATATGGGATTGTCCACAGGTTCCATAGTGGCCACATGCCAGTTGCCCACATGGGTGTGTTTACCCAAGTGGGCCCCACATAGGTTATGGTAGGACTACCTGGGTACCAAGTGGGTATGGACCAAAAATGAGCATCTTATCTGGGTAAACCCACCTGCGTAGGCAATTGGCGTGTGGCAAATATGGAACCTGTGGACAATCCTGTATATGGCTCATTTTAACGCCCATTTACAACCCAAATGGGCCCCACATACACATGTTGGCTGGGTCCTTCTCCCTTGTTGAAAAATCTGGAATCTATAAAATATTGTTAATTTGAAAAAGTTGGACTTCTAGTTGTGATGTCACAAAACCACTTGCATGTATGCATCTTAAACTCAGTTTTAAAGTCAGCAGAGAAACTTCATCTCCTGAATGCATAAACAGCCCTCGAGTGTCAAACTCTGCACATTCATCATTCTGCACAGTGAAGGTCAGACTGAAGTCACAATGAGCAAAACACCTTGTTTTAATGGTGAGGGACTTTAAGTAAAAAGAAATGTAGAAAAAGTTACCCCAATCTAAACTGCAGAAATATGAACTCATTTTATAGCCATGTTTCAGATAAATAGATACGTTGTGTTAAATTCTCAGATGCCTCCAGCTCGTCCCTTTAAAACAATTACTTCCCTTTAATCCCCAAAAGAAATCAGGTGATAGAAGAAAGGGGAGCGATGAAGCAGATGGCAATTATATGTGTGAAATACAGTGTTCGTTGCAATACAAGCGGCTAGACTATCAGCAAGGGAACGATTTTAGTACAATAAAATAAAAAAAAAAGGTTGAATAAATCATACAAAGGCGTCGAGATGCAAATAAAAATCTATTAATACTCTGTAGTGTTTACTGTGTTAATTTGAAAGAGTAACAGAAAGGGTTCAAAGGTTTAAAAGTGTGTGTGTGTATGTGCATGTATGTGGAAATATTTCTGATGTCATGGACCAGACCTACAGTACAGAAAAATAGTACTTTAGCACCTCTTGGTGTTCCAGAGAAATCACTGTGACTTTTCTGTAAGTGCTTCAACTAACGAATAACCTCAGTGTCGTTTAATCTGCTGATTATGTTTTTGATCATCACTGAACAGTTTGTTTTTTAAAATATCATAAAATACCAAAAATTGATCACCATAACTAATTACCAAAGAGGTTTTGACATGTCTTGTTTTGTCCAACAGAGCAAAACCCGAAGATATTTCAATTTTCCATCCCATAAGAGAACGAAAAGCAGCAAATGCTCATAATTGGGAGCTATATTTGGTATTGTTTCCACAAATAATTTCACTTGATTGATTATCAAGACAGTTCCTATCAAATCATAAAGTTTTTTACAATTGCTAAGACACACTTTATGAAACAGGGATCCACCTGATCACCATCATCACCTCCTCAGCACAGCAGGAGTCTTCTCTTACAAATGTGTTGACACCTTTTCATTGGTTTCACACATTTGCACATCCTTTTACAAAACAGATATCACAGATCTCATAGAAAGATTTTAAACTCTTGGCTTACTGTGATTTTAAACTCTTGGCTTACTGTGTCAAACTAAAGGAAACATCTGTTTACAGCTGATAGAAATTACGTGCAGAATTATGAATCTGTGATGCACCTGTGAGAAACTTTGCACGATTCTTCAATCAGCAATCAGTGTGTATCTGTCTATGAAAGATGCCACCTCTCTGTTGCTGTTTGCAAGCATGAATCAAAGAGGGAAAATGCATGTAAGGAGAGGAAGAGGCCATTATTTAGCATTTCTGAGTCTGGAATAAGATTGGTTCAAAACCTATATGGCTGTAGTGCTCCAGACAAAAATACTGACATGGAAAAATCTGATTGAGCACAACAAAAATATATATATTTCTGAGTTTAGGTTGCATTCTTTACTGGTTCTTTTGTGAATGAAGATTGCAGCACAAAAGCTGCACCAACCTCTAGTGCAATACAGGTCATACTCTAAGTGCTTACTGTAAGTGTTAACATCTTGAAGGTCACAAAGAACTGCACACAAGAATGACATAAACAATGAAAACTTCGTTAGAAAATGTCTTTTTACAGTATTTCAACAGGGCATGTCGGAACGTGTGAAAAGTGTGGGCGCAGACTGCAGCAGGGTTTATTATCTCTTGCTAAAATCATCTTTGGAGAAGACAATGCTGTGTATATATTCGCTTGCTTTTTGCGACACATGCTGTAACCATGCAATGAGTCAACAAATGGCACAGGTATTTTGCAGAAATTAAGGTTGGACAGGACTGGCTTGTATTCATAATTTTATTTTGTAGTTTGTCTTTCATTGTGTCATGATTGATTGAAAGAACATATTCATGTGATCACAAGTTGTGTTATGTGATGGAAATATTTTGTGAGTGTGAGAGTGAGTGTCATTATGGCCAGAGATTTTCAGTTTAGGCCTGTGTGTGTGAACTGTTTCGAAAACTTCTGAATGGACAAATGTGTCCGAACGATTGAGAAAAACTGTAACCGACTCATGCCAGTTCCTGCTCCTATGTGACCGGTAGACTCTAGTGCTGTCTGTGTTGTGTTGATATGAGGAGGCCCAGACCGTTGGTATCTTCTATCTATTCCTGACAGCAAGTGGCAAAAACAAAATCCTCCATCAAACACAACCATGCAAACACAAGAGCAATGTCGCTTACCTCTCCCATGGAGCACAACAGCAAAAGGGGAGAGGCAAGGCGGGAGACACCCCTTTAGAGGTGGGGTGCCCCCAAAGGTGGACATAGAGATACAAAAACTAGTTATCAAATGTTCCACATATTGACTATGGGGCCTAAGAGTGTCAGGTAACAACAACTGAACCAGATTTTGTGTAATTATGATACTTAACACTACCCTGTTACACCTGTACTAGTATTTATACTGTTACAAGCAGGGTGTACTCAGCTTTATTCTGTGCAGTGCAAACTCTGCGGTTTCGTTGTAGCCTTGGTAGTGGTTAAGCTGGTTGATGAGCTTTGCCATCAGCATGATGAGCTGAACTCTGATGAACTTTTCTCCGGTGGTTTTTGTTACTTGGCTCTATCTTCACCTGTGTCTTGTTTCCGTGCCATCTGTTGCTGAGACCTTCCAGATGTACGAGTGTGATCACACATAAAGAAAGGTTGAGATGAATATTGTTTCAGTTTTGCTCGCGGGTCTTTCCATAACGCGGTAAAGATGTAACCAAGTAACATCTTCTGACACGGGCTTTGTAAATAAAAACATTAAATAACTGCCCCGTTGTTATTTTGTCTCTTAGACACACCAACCAACCTCACCATAATGAATGTAGTGGTGAGTAGCTGTGCTCAGCAACTTCAGAGACAAACGATAAATAAACCAAGGAGCCTAAAAGAAAAGGCTGCTTAATGTCTATAAATGACTTCCTCAAAATACAGAACTGAGAGCCAACCTACTCTAAAGTACTAATTTAACATCAAAAAGAGCATTAACTGCACACTTACCGAATTCCATTCAAGGCATGAATAAAGGTTCATCTTATGGAAATACCATATGCACCACCCACATTAAAAAACAGACAATAAAATGAAATAAAGTTTCTTTCTATAGCCAATCAGACTGCAGATTGTAGGTACACACACTCACACCTGCTTTGTGTAGGTCTATGAGTTACTGACTTTACCGGTTATTGCATTTGACAGCACATTGTGCTATACCAGCCTGGTTATCCCCAAGAATTCTGTTCATATTCATATTTATTGGATGTTTCTGCAGTGCATGATTTACATCTGCCACCAAAGTTCAGGGAACGTGCAGAGGCTGTGGCCTCTATGTACCTAAGTGTTAAGTAGTGTTGCGGAGGTGGTGGAAACACTGGTTTAGGATCAGTTTTCATTCTGCTAAAGACCAAGCAGTTGTGTTTTTAAAAACCATAACCACATACTTTTGCTTACCCCAAACTGCCTGCAGTATTTGCCTGACTTCTACCATAGCTGCTTGCCATAACCGTAATCTAGCCCTTAACTTTAACCACACCTTAACCATACGGTAGCTGCATCGTTATATAAACATTGGAGAGAGTAATAAGCAATTTATTTTGTAAAAATGTTGGCAGAAACATCTCAGATCAGGGTTTTGTTGGCACTGCATTTTCATAGCTTTTGTATGTTATCGTTGCATCAATATTGTATATTTATTTAGGATATAAATATCATTTATAACCTTTTTACATTTTAACCACAGTTGTCATGTTACAAAAAAGTCATTTTTATACTTTTTTGGTGCTGCCTACATTGATGACGGTAGAATTGAGATAAAATAATAATGATGAGCAGCACGGGGCCCCAGTATAAATCCCTGAGGAACTCCCTGTGTGACCAAACCAGGATTGACCCACCTGATCTCATTACATGACCGTCTCAGAGAATTGTAGAAATGGTTGAGACAGTAAATGATCACTGCAAGCAGGTTTGAGCATGGATGGTGTTTAAATAAATAGTCTCCCATACAAGTAACATTCCAAGAAGATGCATCAGATCGAACAATGATGACATTTGACAATTGAGTAACCTTTAAACAAAGTGCAGCAGGAGCTTTTTAAGGTGAAGTGAAAATATTGCTAAATCTCCCCAGAGGAAGGGAAAATTCAAAAAAAAAAATCTGCTCTTTGTCCAGCCTATTTCTCCTAGTCATAACTGAGCTCAGTATGACATCAAAATGAGATTTTGACCATTTTCTTATACCTGTTAAATTCAGCTCCTGAGAAATAGCCTTCCTCTTGTCTCAGCCCGATCCTAAAGTGCTCTTTTGCCTCTCTCATTGCCTATCTCATTGCAGTAATCTTTATTTGTCTAAAGTAGTCAGCTCTTGAGATACGAGAAAGAGCCAAAAGAAAACTTGATGGCTTACAATTTCAGAAATTCTCACACACATTTTCACTCTGACCTCGTCACATTTTGATGTTTGGTCATGGACTTTTCACGTCCAGATATGAGGTGCAAAGTACCCTAAGTGAGTTGGTTGTTGACAATCTGGGATTCCATGTCTACCTCAGCCTGTTGCATAGCTCAGAAGTAGAGCGGGTTGTCCACCAGTCAAAAGATCAATGGTTCGATCCCCAGCTCCCTCAGCCTACATGTCGAAGTATCCTTGAGCAAGATACTGAACCCCAAATTGCTCCTAATGGCTGTTCCATTGGTGTGTGAGTATGTTAAAAACTGAGTAGCAGGTGGCACCTTGTGTGGTAGCCTCGGCCACCAGCGTGTGAATGAATAGGACTCGTAGTGTAAAAAGTGGTTTGAGTGGTTGGATGGCTAGAAAGGCGCTATACAAGTGCAACTGCAATTCGACTGACATAATTCTGAGTCTGGTCAAACTCAAACATTTCAAGCATCAGCGATACAAGTTTTGTAATGAAGGCTTTTATTCCAGGAAATGGCATAGTCCTAAATAAGCAAATGACACGTACACTCCCAAGGAAGGGTAGTGTCCAATTGTTTGGATGTGCGGTTCTCAGCAGGTCCATTTACATACATTGTCTGTTTTCAAAATACACTTATGATTTCAAAGGAAATTTACAGTTTGTTTCAAAATAAAAGCACTTTGTCAGTGCAACACTGCGAAGTGACGTTTTTTTCCTTCAACAACAAATGTACATAATCACATTTAGCTAACGCAAGCACGTGGTTGGGTTAAGGCACAAAAGCACATGTTTGGGTTTTGGAAAATATAGCAGGGTTTGGCTTTACAATCACACAGGAAGCAAACACCAGTGTCACGAGTGAATGTTGCTGGTTGTTGGACCCATCCACCACCGCTCCCACCCACCCCACTTGAACGTCTGCCCCCTTAACTTGGGTTGTTGACCGGCTGCTTTTCCACCTGACACCGCTGGACGCTGTTACACAATAATTGCGACTGCCCATGTATCATGCCACCGCGAAAGGTCTCAGTGATCAAATTCTCGTCTGTATTATATCTGTTCTTAGAGTTGAGAAACCTCTGAGAATCACAGCGAAAGAACTCCTGCTGATTTATTCTGTTGCTCCTTATTTCCTCTGGGTCTCTGAGCGGGTCTCTGTCTTGTTTATCTTGTGCACACACAGTCCTACAAATGATGTCACACAATTCCACCGGTCAACAGCAGGCGATAAGACGCCAATATATGCAGCATCGCACCAGCAAAGGCAAAGAAGACGATGTCTGTGAGCTGGCAGACAGTGATGTAAATAATGCTGAATCCAAAGTAATTAGAACTGGCTTTGCAAATGTTTAATGAGGAATGAAATACACTTATCACATTTATAAGACCTCAAAAATATCCAGATTGCATTACAATGAATAACACTCAATGTAAACACGACTGCTGTATGTTTATAAAAAAAAAACCTCAACATGGCCCCTTTAAATTAAATGACATCATGGGCCACACCCACTTTTAACATGAGGAAATCAATGTTGAAACAAACAAATGTGGTTCTCTTCCAACCAATTAAGGTTAATTCAGTTGGCAGACAGTTTCCTGAGATAATACAGCTGTGTGCTGAGCTGACACTTGAGGTGAAAACCTGAGTCTGACTTCATTTTGGAATGAAACTTCTGCCTTACAAGTAACTGTGAGGACTGGAGGTCGTTGTCTGGTTGCAGATATTAAGTTGCTGCTTTCAAAAAGTTTCTTGAGGTGAGTTTTCTCTTCACACTTAACATTCTGTACATGAGCTGAGCTTTCACTGCTTTTTCCAGTCTGTAGAAAGTTGAATGGTGGGTATGTTAATGAAACAGTCCACTTCGAAAATGCTCTGCTTCATGCTCTTTCTTATCAATGCTCAGTCTACAGGAGGCAAGCTTGCTTTCTGGAAAAAGTATCCTCCTTTCTTTCCTTAGCTGCAGTATTCTCTGCTTTCCTGAGAAATTCACCAACGCTAATAAGAAAATACGCAAACAATCGTTCTTTTAAAAAACTTCTGTAAACAAATCTTTGCATTCAAAATAGCTGTTTTTCAATGGATCCAGATGCTGAGTAGCTTCTAGAATCCCTGATGATACAATTGAGTCCATTTTAATGTCCAGACCAATTTGTTTGAGACACTGTCTGACTGGTGTTCATTAAAAAAGGCCCACATGTCAAAGGTCCTCTCATCGTGGTGTAAGTCTTGGCGCCTCAGTTTTCTCATTTACTCATCCCGGTAATATCTCCTGTCTGTGAGTCTCTCAGTGATTGTACCTGCAGTAGAACTGTTGAGCTGGATCTTGTTGCCGTCAATAACATCCTTAGAGGAGCCCTCAGGTGATGTCCTCGCCGCGCTGGAGAAGGACATGCTCACCTGGAGCTTCAGCAGCTTGCGCAGTTTCCTCTTGTAGCCCTTACAGGCAAAGAAGTAGATGAAAGGATCCAAACAGGAGTTGAGGTTCATCAGACACACGGTGATGTGCAGCGATACCTGAAAGGCTGTTAGATCGGCACAGTCGGGGGTCGACGCCAGCTTGCGGATCATGTACTGCAGGATGTCAATGTGATAGGGGCTGAAACAGACGATAAACACTACTGATACGCAGCAGATCACGCCGATGGCCTTGCGGCTCCGGCCGGACTTTTCTGTCAAATGGTTGGTCTTGGCCGTGAAGTGGAGTTTGGAGCATAAGACGGAGTAACACACGAGGATGGTCACCACAGGCACGACATAACCAAGGAAGACAGCACCGATCAGTATCGTGGCAATGTGGTCAACCTTCTCAAAGTTGGGGTATTCCATACAGGTGATGAAGCCGTCGGGTTCCTTGTTGGTCATAGGCATACCGACGAGGGGGAGAGTCTGCGCTAGGACCACAAGCCACACACCAACACATATGTAGCGCACGTTACTGACCTTCCTGAATCGGGCAAAGGGCAGAGGCAGCACCACAGCGATGAAACGGTCCACACTAAGGCAGGTCATGAAATTGACCCCAGCATAGGTGTTGATGTAGAAGATGAGGCCCGAGATCTTGCACACCACCTCTCCCAGAGGCCAGTGGAAGCCCAGAGCATAGTAGACAATCCTCGCCGGCAGAGAGAGGGTGAAGAGGATGTCAGAGATGACCAGGTTGAGAGAGTACAAGGTGGTGGAGTTGATCTTCTTCAGATTGGGCCGGATGACGTGGAGGGCGAGGCAGTTACCGAACAGCCCCACAAAGAACACGATGCAGTAGAAAAGAGGCATGAGGACCCTAGCATAGTCTCGGTGGGCATATAAGGTGTCACAGGTCAGCTTATTAGAGGCGTTGGTGAATGAGGGGGTGGAGGTCACAGGTGCAGCAGTAGAACCCATCTTGATATTTTACGAAGCAGTAACTGCAAAAAGGCAAAGAAAAGGTGTTAATGCTTTGGTTAAACTCAGAGGTTTTTATTTAATTGTGCATTGTTCTTTCTTTTCTTTTCTTCTTTCTCAAGTCTTAAACCTGGTACAGACACACCTTAGGCAAGTATCTAATAGTACAGCTTTGTTTAGATCACATGGAAAATCACACTTTTATCAGTAGTCAAAGTCTGGATTTGGAAAAATGCGAAAAAATGCTAACATTGTGTTTCTTAAATGTTTTCCATTTTGTTACCGGCTCACCCTTTTCCCCTTTAAGGGCGGTGGCCTTGTGGGTAAGCAGTGAGGATGTGATGTGTGCTTCAGTGTGTGTGTGGCGGGAAGCAGCTCTTGTGGGTGTCATGGTGAAGACAGCAGGCAGCAAAGAGTGATGATAGTCGGCAGAACTATGTGTCTAGATAAGCTCAGGACTACTACTAAAGCTCATGAGAAGGCCTTGTTTGTTGTTGTCCTGAAGACTGCAATAAAGCCATTGTCAGTGAGCGGCACCTGAATGCCTCGCCATGACGCCATCCATCCTTCTGCAGAATAGTTGGGACTGCTAGAAGCTAGTTACCAGCTAATAACCAGCCAAGCTCATTTAATGTTAATACAGTAAGCCAGCGTGTTCCCAACTACGATTTAGAGCTGACAGAGAGGTAACAATATGATTGTTTTTTTAAATATATAAACTGCATGTGTGCATATCTCTGATATTCAGTTATGAGTTCATAGATACCAAGTACTTGATTGTGCTCCTTGTAGTGTCTGAGAAGCAGCCATTTTCTTATACTATATATAGTCGTCAGACACATGGGACTTATTTTTGTCAGCCCCTGTATGGTTCTCTAGAGGTTCTCTACTGGTTCTTTCCACAGTTAACTAAACTAAGCTGAAGAACAAGTAGAAAACATTTAAGCCCCTGATGTGTCCTTTAAGAGCAGTGTTTCCCAACTGGTGGGTCACTGCCCAAAAGTGGGTCACAGGTCCATTCTGAATGGACCACAAGTGTCTCGCAAATGTGTCAAGTTTGAAAAAAAACACTTTATTTTGAAGTACAGTGAATTTCCGCTACAGAGCTTTTATTTTGAAGTGCCATTTCCTGCTTTATAGTGAGTGAATGACAGACAGCTACTTGACAGAGACAGCAAACTGGCTTGATGACATGTCTAAACACAAGTATGTTGCTGAGTTTATTAAACTGAGTGGACTATGAACTAATGACTAAAGAGAAATCTGGACCTTGTGGCTGGACCAGTTGGGAACCACTGCTCTAACAGTTCTCTACTGGCTCTCCAGCTTAGTTTAGTTTATTAGGGAAAGAATAAAAACTACATTTAAATAGCTCGCAAACAGTGTATTTATTTTGCCTGAATGTGCACTGGAATATTTTAGGTTTGAAAAGGTAAGGTACTGTTTTTCTTACTAAGCATTTAGTACTGGATTCTGAATCTTTTAAGGTAACATATATTAAGAAATGATGAATAATTTTCACACAAACAGAATGCAACACAAAGTATTACACACAATAAAAATGATACAACAATACATCATCAGCATAACTATGGAATTGTTGCCGTGCCTCCATATGACGCTTCCAAGTGGCAGCATGTAAAGATTAAAAAGGGTTGGACCTGAAATTGAACCCTGGGGGACCCCACAATACATGTTATAGCTTTTTGATGAACATTTATCCATTGTTACATAAAGTTCTCTGTACCAGAGAGGCCAACCAGATTGTGAAGTCCAGCTAAAATAACTGAGTATTGGAATGAATCAAATGCTGCAGTAAGATCGAGTAATACTAAGTCGAGTAGTTTTTTCATATCCACATTTGACCTCAGGTTATCAACAACTCTGACAAGTACTATCTCTGTGCTGTGATTGGCCCGAAAACCAGACTGGTATTTTTCAGTAATATTGTGGGAGGCCATAAAATCATTTAACTGATTTAAAACGAGCTTCTCCAAAATTTTCCATAAAAATGGCAGATAGGACACTGGTCTGTAGTTGCTAAGTACAGAGGCATCTGAATTATTTTGTTTCAAAAGAGGCTTAACCATGGCAGTTTTAAAAGCAGCAGGGAAAACATCTGTCTGAGGCAAATAAATGGCAATGTTAGGAACATCATTTAGAAGCACATTGTCTATGTAGGTATATCTGGCATCATTCAAGGGCTCTCAGGCGCAAAATATTAAAGATGATACAGTGCTATATGGCACCTGTAATGGCTCTTTATAACACTATTTGAAAAAGGTGCTGCACAGCGAACCAAACAACCTATTTTGGGTACTGTTTAGCACCATTTTGTTTAGAGTGTGTGCCTTTGTTGAAATGAAACTTTTCTGTCCCCCAGTACCACCCTCACAAGACACTGCTTTCAAAAAGGAAGTAAAAGAAGTTACAGTATTTGTCATTTCTACCCGCACTCTCTGGTTGTTTCATTACAGAAAATAACCTGACAGTGTCTGCCTGTAACAACTGAGACGGTTTCTTTGAAGTGCTATTTTGTTTTGGTTTCTAGCAGTTTTGGGGAACTCTCAGCTGTGTTATCAGCAGTAACTGACAGTCAGGTGATGGCATGCGAGTTGCCCTGTGAAACAGAAGTGATTTTGTGGTGTATGGTGCCATCGTGTGGCTGTTTTTAAGTAATGCCTAGCAGACACCAAAACTTGACTTCTGCCTCAGTTTCTCCAACCAAGACTTTGCTCAGTCAACCCTTCACATCTCTTCAACCAAAACATTAAAGTTCAAGATAAAAAACAGGTCGGAAATGATTTGCTCTGGTGTGTGACTGAAGTTCTGATTATTGGACAACACATTTATAGTTTTAAATATAAAGACACAATGAATGATTCTGGATGTCAAAGCATAATTTTGATAATTTTGAGTAAATTTTCAACCTGTTTACACATGAAGATGACAACAGAGGAGTCAGGAGAGACACAGCTACCATCCTCCAGTTAGTAGGTAATTCAGCCACTCTGTATTTGACTCACAGGACATAGCTGTTTTTTTTTCATGCCATTTGTGGCTAAAAGTGACACGAAGGAAGTCTGTGAACAATACCATTTTACGCTTTACTGTGAGTCTGAATACAGCTGCGGCACTCTCACACTTGAACTGGGAAAAAAAATTGGCGTTGAGAGACGGACCTTGTCTATGAGGAAGTCAGCTTCCCGAGGGTACTCTGCCTTTGAATGGTAGGCAGTTGGAAAGTCATATTGTTTGAACCAAAATTATAGCTGAGGCTATCTGCCCGCGCACATGGTGCAGGGAAGGAACATGTTTCCTGGCTCATTAACACAAGTGAAAGGGTATTTGGGGCAAAAATTCACTAGTTTTCAATTGACTTTTGTATTAAAATAAAGATATATACAAAATATATTTTCAGTAACACTTCAACTGTTGTGAAAGTGGTTTGCGTCTAACTGTGGGTGTTGTAAGTGTGATTGATTCCTTTCACTCTAATGTGTATTTTTAGCACTGATTTTCCCTCATAGAAGCCAATTTATTTAAAAAAAAACAAATATTCATTAAGTTTAAACTACCCAGGATGTAGTTTGTAGAGGTGTGATGATTTGCCGTTAGCTTCTAGACATTAATATGTAGTTTAAAGCAAGAATAAAGCACATTTTTCACAACATTAATCCATCACAAGCTAAATTGTACAGGCACAATTATATGTATTATTCACATACACTCCCCACGAGATTCTGTTTATGTTAGGATGAATGATTCACTCCCACTCTAAAAGAGCACAGCTTGGAAAGGACACTTACCTCACAGATGGAAGATACCTCACAGATTCTGCAGATTTGAAGTCACATTGATCCACAAAACATGTCACTTCTCATGCCAAGGTTAATTATAAGGGCTGTCCTGCCAGCGCTACAACTGCACTGTCCTGAATGAGAGCAGCATGACACACAGAAATCAAGATCCGTATCTGCTGCCAGTAACCATAGTGACAAAATATCCTGTCGTAGCTCTGTCTTTCCCTCTCTCTCTCTCTCTCTCTCTCTGCTAGTGAGTGAGCACGTCTCTCTAACCTGTCTTACTTTTGCTAAACCTTTTAAACCTCCTATGTCAACGCACTCTTTTGAAACACCCACTGATTGCATCCAAACAGTCACGTAACATCTTAGTGACGTGAGTAATATTTCATTTCAGCCTTTGTGATTGATAAAGCTGTGGGGGTTGAGCCATCTGAGACATATTTTGGCAAAGGAAGATCTAGGTTTCGTACAGCATGCCATGTGTTCACTCTCTGGAGGATGTGGTTTCACCTGCCCGGATGAGATCAAGTTCCAGAGTTGCTTCTGTCAGACACCTCCTTTGTTATATTGGCACAAAGACCCCCTGAATCACACACTAAATCACAACAGTTGCACAAAAATTACATCACTCATTTCACTTTTTGATAATCCTTATTTCCAATTTAGATGCTTTATAAGTTTCAGATTAATTTCCCTGTAGACTATGCAAATACGTGACGGCGAAATGAGGAACTTCCCTCTTGTTTCAGAAGCACCTTTGTTCTGTTGCTCTGAGCTCAGAGTGACTTTCAGAAAAGGAAAGCCACTCTTTTCACTTTAAGTTATGATTTCTTTGAAAGATAAACAGCAATGTACCTTTTACCTTCAAGCACTGCCATGTGTCATAGACCTATCAGTACTGATTGCATGTGTAATAATATTTTTCCGTTACAAATCACCAGTGGCTTCCTGTGGTGTGGGTATATTCATGCCACAGGGTCGACAAACCTCAGCAAACAAGTGTAGGCTATGGTTTAGAGTGTAGGAGGAGCAGAATACTGTCAAAACAAATACGCTTTGGAGCGAGACATCAAAGACCATTCGAATTGTAAGATGTGGTCAAGCTTTGATACGTAGAGGACGCAGTTGGGCCCCCAGAAATCAAGCTAGGGCAACAGTGTTGGCACCAATAGATGCTCCTTGGTTGTCTAGTTTCACAAGATACTATTATCTTTACTAGCTTAGAAAATGAGCGTGTCATAGCCTCTTGAAGAAAGTTATATCAGCCTCCAGTTATTTTCACCAGGGGCAACTGCATCAGTAACCCTATGCCCATGCCTACTCCGGCCTGTGGCCCTTTCCTATGTGTCATCCTCCTTCTCTCTCCCACCTTTCCTGTCCATCTTCAGCTGTACTATCAATTAAAGGCAAAATGCCCCAAATTTATACTTTAGAAAAAGAAAAAGTGTTCAAAAATACAATAAGTCTAACCGTGTTCCCAGCAGTAGCCTAACTGCTCACAAACTTTGAATCAGAAGTTGCTGAACACATGCTCCAGTATTGTGTACTAACAGATATCCTGCGGTTTTCACACCTTTGAATCACTCCCGCCCTTCTTTGCACCGCTTTCTACTAAAGCGCACTTTCAGCTATGGGATTTGCTGTATGGTGGCACATGCACAACAGTATGCACTGTGAAAAACATTCACCTGCACTGCAAACCTCTGACTACACTGCGAAAACACACAAAAGCTAAATGGAGTGCTCGGTATCAAACTCGTGTCCTCTCCAGCTGCCAATAAGAAAATGTTTCTGAATGAGGAACATGAAGATACGCTCAAATAGTTTAATGCTTTCAAATAGTGTTTTTTATTGACCACAACCTTGTTCAAAACAAGTCCGGCGGCGAGGCAGAGGAAGCAGTTTAACTTCCTCATGGCCTTGCCTTGTGCGTCTGAGTCACCGGGCATCAGACAGCCAGATCACACCCAGCGCTGACAGACAACAGGCGCGTTATTCTGCCATGGCTATTCATAGAAAACAATGGGGCTAAATACCAAGAGAAAAGTCCCTCACGGCATCTTTACACCCTGTTCTTGCCGTTAGTAGGATCTTATTTTTAAATGAGGATGTAAGCCAATAATTAAGATCATTGTGGTGATAAAAAAGTCATAATTTGTGAGACTTTGGCAGATTTCTCAGAGCTCTTGATGCTAATCAGTGTTTTGTACATCCTGTGTAGTATAAAGGAAATTGTGTGACAGAAACTTCAAAAAAGGAAATCCTCTTGAGCCGTATCTGTTGACATATACAAATATATGCAATAGATGCTCAAATGTATATGTTGCGTGTCAGTGGATGAGCTTGAAAATAGCTTGTGCGTGTCTCCCATATTCCCTGATTGCATTTTAATGTCAACTGGGTTCACAGTGCCACATTGGATCCAAACATAGACTTCCAGACATGGTTTAAAGTTGCGTTCACTACATGGCACACAATAAATGTCTGCCATGTGATAGCGCGTCTCTCCGCTGTTGTTCAACACGTGGTTAAGATAAGATTGCAACAGTTGTACAGGAAACTTCTGTGGCTGTTCTTACTTCTTCAGAGGGAAAAAAAATTGGTTGAGTAACAAAATTTGCATCAGACTGTGAACTGATGACATTTCATAGCGCTCGGGTTGATTGATAGTATTTGAATGTAACGTTTTGTGAGTCAACTATAGATTCAAGAGTTGCCTCATAGTTGCAATAGTTATTTATTCAAACAAACTACATACTTCCTAAGGTTGTTTTCAGCCAAGAAGAGTCAGCCCTGTGTGCTTCACACAGTAAAACCGAAACTACACAGACAGAAAAATAAAGAATAATGTAGACAACTATTAAAAAAAAGGAAAAATTACAACAATAAAGTGATACAGTTTTAAACTGTATCACTTTATTCACACTTTAACACTTTAATAATCTATTAAAAAAAGTCTATAGAATAAAATAAAATAAACACAAGGGATAAAATGAAGTAAAAAAAAACAATTATCAAATTAAATTTATTTAATTAATATTAAATTAATTATTAAATCTTCAAATTGAGGCTGCAATATCACTCCAAATTAAAAGCTGTATTAAAAAGATAGGCCTTTAAATGAATTAATGATTTTTATGTGTGTCATTCACACTTACATGTGCCCAACCCTCATGGGTTTACAAAACACCATCACAATGACGTTGCAGTAACCGTCAGAAGTACATGTTATTGAGCTATTATCCCAGGCCTGGCAAAGACATTCAGCCACAAAAAAGTTTCCCTTTCTAAAACAAAACTCAATTTTGTCATGATCATCCGGCCAAAATAAATCAACAGCGACAGAGGTCATGTTACTGAAAAGTGCTTTCCTTTTGTCTTCATATATGGGACAGTAAAACAAGAAGTGAACCTCATTCTCAACTTCACTTAAATTACACAACAAACAAATTCTGTCCTCCTCTGGGGTGGCGTTAAACCGTCCAGTCTCTGAGGCTGATGGTAGTGTTCCTGAGCGCAACCATGCACACAGGGATCTTTGTCTTTTGTCGAGATTATACTTTATGTAAAGCTTCTAGGCTGTAGCTGTTCTTTATGAGACAATAAGTTTGTTGGTTTTTTGGTTTATACCACGTGTCAGCAGCGCATTTTTCTCTCAACATGCGAAACATTTCACTCCTAATCTCCTTAATATCACAAAGTAACCAAAGTAAAGTTGTTCAAATAAAATAATGATTTTAATAAGTTAGCCGAGGGATGACAGATCTTTTTAGTGAGTCTCTGATCCGACATGATCACAAGTCTATTCCAAAGCCAAAGCATTTGACGTTCATGCTTGAGTGCTTCTGCATTTACATAACCACTGAATTATAGTGCAATAACCTGTTTTTCAAGTAATACTTTCTCTTTGTACTTGATTTAATTTTCATTTTCAATCATGTACGCATCAGATTTGGCCCCAAATTCTTATCAAGTGATGTATTTTATGTGCAGTAAGGTCACCTATGGTAATGTGTAGTGACAGTGACACATGCTGCTCTGTTGGCTGCGCACTCCAGCACATTTGACTCAGAAAAAAAGAAAAAACAGACGTCAAGGTTGTTTACATCAACCCATTTCATGAACAGTCTAGATATAAAAAGTTCACCACAGCTGGGAACTCCACCCTTTAATAGATAAAAGGGCAATGAGTCCTGCACACTTTGACGTCATAGTCAGGTTTAAAATCCTTAGAACTGTCTTGAAACATTGCAACTGCCCCATAATGTCATGTGTCCGCAGTGACCTTTCACTGTGGATCAGTTGGAACTAGCTCCAGTTACAGCAGAGGATGTGTTGTAATGATTCAGTTGCAGGTTTGTACTCAACCTACCCTGTAGACTAATCTTCCACTTGCTGCTGTGCCACAACAGTTTGTTTAAAACTGCGCATGGCTGCTTAGCAAATCATGTATAATGTCTAATAGTAAGTCCTACAACAATAGTAAGTTTGGAGTACATTTAAAGTACCACATGGCCAAAAACATCCTCTTTTCTTCTTTGCACAATACAAAACAAGTCCTTATCATCTGAAACCAGGCACCTCCGCTCAGAAGAACAGTGCACTCTTCTGGCCAGAACAGAGTACTGCAGCGGTTGAGGTTCAGCTCATGTCAGCTCAGCACAGTGGGCTCAGGGAGAAAAGTATAGGTCAAAGAGTTGCACTTGACACCTGCTTAGAGTACATAAAGACATGTGCTTTAACTTAAGTATGTCACAGGATGGCAGCAACATCTTTACTGCTCTGTCAGATTCTCCTCCAAAAAAATCCAGAAGACAAACGCGTAGACTTGCTAGTTGTTCTGTTACCTGGCTATACGAGTAATTAAACAGATAGTATAGACTGCAAGTCCATGGTTTTGATCTAAAATAAAATGTATTTAACATTCATTGGAAAGCTAAATATGCACACTGTGAGATATGTGTTGATATTTTGATATGCTGGCAAACACAAGTCTGTCAGAAAGTCTTCTGTCAGAAAAACTGCAGCAATCCAAGAGTTCAGCCAATAGTCTTTAATAATGTCTCACAGAGGTAAAGGCAGATGTGTACACTGAATGTTGAATCCAATAAAGACACATTCAAGTAACAGTGTGTGAAGTTGTGAGTGGTGACATGCAGTGGTGTAGTGATAGTTGTTGAGGTGAGGGTGCTGGTACATGGGTAGGTTACAGAGAAAGGAAGTGGGTATACGCTCCTAAATGTTCCACTGGCTTTGGTCGGATGTGTTGTTGCTGTTTGTATCCGTTCTGCTGCTACTGCTTGTTGAGGTGCTTTCTGATCCCACTGTGTATGGAGGAAAGTTTGGGAGATGGGGTGTGTGTATCAGAAGCCCCTTTGACACTGCCAGATTTTCGGCAAATGTTGGGTCGTTTTGCCGGCAAGCTGCGAGCGTTTAGACACACAGAGCCAGATTGGCGAGTTGATCCGAAGTGCCCAATTTTCCGCCTCGTAGGGTAGTCATATTGGCGGAACTCTTTTAGTTTAAACAGACTGAGGCGGCCTTCCGCCACGGGAGGAGCTGTTGATGACTTGTGGGAGGAGCTGTTTATGACGCCGCACATGCGACCCACTGGCGGTGGATAAACAGGAAACAGCTGATAGCAGGAATTAGCGAGACACTGTAAAGATGAGCAACTGGGGAGACAAGGAATTACGCCCCCTCCTTGTCCTCGCAAATGAAGAGGCCATTAACCATCAGATAACGGGGACGGTGAAGAACAGGCGGACTTACGAGAGAATCACCGAAGGACTGAGCAGCCATGGCTTCCCTCCCACGTCACTGTTTACGTCACACGCTGAGGTACACGTTTTGTTACTTGCTCACGCCCCCCATTGCCCCGAAAAAGGCGCATTCTGTATAAACAAAAGTAGGTAGGCTTACCGATTTTGTTTATGTACTGCCAATGCTGAAAAAAGACTGATTGGGCTTTCCTGCAAATTTGCACAATTCCTATCTAAACAGGGCTAGAGGCAAGGTGTGGGCGATGGCACCTCACCAGGCACTATGACCTCCACTGCCCGGAACCACTCCAACTATGCACTGCAGGTATGGGTGGTGCTGTTGAGCTCAGTGTGAACACCTGGTTAGTCCATAACTGCCCATGATGCCATGGTGACAAAGTTCTTGTTAAGGCAGCTTCTTAGGCTGTCAAGGACATGACTGGTGATTGCTCTTTGGATCTCAGTGGCTGCTGCTTCTACTGTCCAGAGAGGCCCCCTCACTGTACTAGGCTGTGTGAAGTGTGCATGTTCAGAGCATCTCTCAGTGCAACCTGAGAAAAAGTTCCGGCCTCCGTCTCACAAATGTCCACATATCCTGCCCACCGTCAACGCCTGGACCAGGGTCTTCTCATCCGCCAGGGGCCAGATGCATAGAACTCTGTGTAGATTCATGATTAAACTGTGTGTACACCCAAAAACAGAAATGTACATATGCATTCTTAAGTGTGATATCGTAGGCAACTGGACTTGCTTGAGTTTCTTGAAGACATTTCACCTCTCATCCAAGAAGCTTCTTCAGTTCTAACGGACTGCTGCAGAGTCGCAGGCTTTAAACTCTGTGGGTGTGAACCCTTACAGAGTTGTTAAGGTCACTTGTGAGCTCTTAGTTTCAGAGTTGTTAAAGTTGCATGTGAGTCATTGACCCATCATGTGCGTCATTAGGGTTAGATGGGTATAGGTGTGAATCTCATGACTGAATTGTAGGTGGGCAGTAAGTGGTGTCTTAAGCCATCTCCTCTGTTAAACAAAGGTTGTTCAGTTTGACGTAGCTGGCTTCTTTCATGCCTCTTTTAAACCATCTGTCTTCTCTGGCCAAGATGTGAACATTGCTGTCTTCGAAAGAATGTCCCTTTTCCTCCAACACGAACATACGCATTATTTTTGTCAGGTTTATAAAGCCTTGCGTACACCTGATTCAATTTTATAAATCTCAATCATTGTGGCGCTGGGTACACATGTGTAAGCCTCATTCCCACACCCACAGTTCACCATAAATAGATGTAGAAACGCCCTAAAACATACATTGGCATATCATTATTGTGCCCTTCCACCATTCATTAGACCTGTCAATGAGAAATACGGTAAAGACAGTGCAATTTCACCGACTGTGTTGCAGTGGCGAGGTTCTCCAACAGTGCCAGGGCAGCCATCAGTATGCACAGATATATATATTTGTAGGATCCTTAATACTATTGAATTACATTTCTTCAAACCATCACTGCGATAAAATCTCAATCATCACTATCATTAAATGATTTATGTGCTCATGTGGAAACTGACTTTACAAAACACCCCATAGGATAAAATTAAATAATGGAGAAATGTATCACTCATGAAAACTTTAATATCATCTGTATAAATGCGCATTTGATTGACAGTTTACAGAAAGCTGTGTAAGCCGCAAAAATAATAAAACAATCAGTGAAGTTGGCAAACCACCCACACTGTCTCTCAACTAATATGTAATCTCCTTTATATCATCTCACCCACAGCTGTCTCAGGTAAAACTGTGTACGCCTGGTCTGAAGAACGCGTGAAGTGCGAACATTTTCACTGCACATTCTTCCGTTATGAAAACCAATTCATATATTGAAAAAGACTTATGCACGTTGTTTATGCATATGGCCCCAGGCCTCCTGTGATGCATCTGTTTGGTGATTGTGTGTCTAGACTTCCTGCTGGTGGGTCAGAGCAGAGCAATTCTCACACACACTGATCTCCAAAATATATAACTCCTTCTTGTTTGGAATTAAAATAAGACATAAAAGGACACAACATTGTTCTGTCTGTAGCTGTATATGTAGCTGTCTAGCTTCTCTACAAGTCGTGTGTTAACAGCAGCATTGTTTAGCTGACAGAACTAGACTTTCGGTTAGCTCGGCTTGTATTGAAAGTAACCACCAAACCAAAACCCACAAAAAAGAAACAATCTTCAACTTAAACCTGTATTTATACATTATTAAATCTAAACCATTTTATTGGGCAATATTGTATGTGTCAGTATTCCCTTTTACAGTAACTGGTCTTAAATTCAACAGAGAAACCACAAAGACAGAAGATGAACCCACACAAATATGAATGTGGACCTCCTCTTACGTTTTCTCTTTGAATAACATCCCTTTATCTGCCCTACCACAACAGCCCCGTCACAGTCTGTACCTGTATTGACACATGAGAGGAGATATAGAAACTACAAGGATGAAAGGATTTGTTCACCATACGAAACATACAGAGTAACATCAGCCTTTCCCTTTAACATGATTTATTATGATGCCAAATATCAGAGTTTCCTGTACCATCAACCAGCAGTCATTACTAGCTTTTAAAAAGAAACTGAACAAGAGGGCTGATGATCAAAAACAAAGATTTGTCTCATCTAGAGGTGGTTTTTCTGATTAGTGATGTATTGGAAAACTGCGTAAAGCTTTCACTTCCACTGCTCACATATTTACGATGAATCAAATGGAAAAATGCACTGACAGATGTGACGATTAGATAAAATATGTGAGGGGTTAGTTGGGGTTAATGAATGATAAACCTCACAGCTTCCTGTTAGAAACCAAGTGACTCTGAGCGTGCACAAACAGCGCGAAATGTCACCAGTGTGCTTTATAACCACACATTTGCAGAAGCTGCTGAAGAGTTGGTTATGCTAATGCATCACAAATGTTGGAAAATTTGTCTCAACCACTTTAATCAAGTGGTTGAAGGGGAACTATGTCCATTTTCAAAATTCATACATGTTTTTCCTATGGTCCAAGACAGTCCAAAAATACTGTTGAGTATGAACAATTTCTCCCAAATCCAAAACCTAGAGTGCTAAAGCTTATATGTGTGATGAGTCTTGAGCTGCTCCATAGACAACAAATTGGTAAAGATGTAATCAATGACACTGAGAGCACCCAGGGGAATGTCCTGAGTCTACAGGTGCATTTTCTGTTTCAGAACTGAAACACTAGTACAACAGAATAAAGAGCATTTGGGTATTAAAAAGAGGAAACAAACATTCTGTGGGTGCACAAAATCTTATTTGTTGTCTGTGGAGCAGCTACAGATTTTATACCTCAGTGGTTCTCAACCTTTTCCATCTCAAGGACCCTTAAAATAGATGCACATTAGTTCACGAACCCCGGTTTGATAAGCTTTTGCGGTAACACTTTACTTGAAGGTATCTACATAAGATTGACATGACACTGTCATAACTATGACATGACACGGTCATGAACCTGTCATAAACATTATGTACATGTCATAAACGTTTATGACTGCTATCATTAAGTGTCATTTGGTTTTTGTAATGACAAGTTGACATTGTTTGGGTTGTCTTGACAACAATCAAAGGGACATTACCAGAAGTTGTCTTTGTCATGACAAGTTGACATTAAATTTGTATGGGATGTCCTTATAATGCCAACTTGACATTAACCAGGATGACATTACCAGAAGATGTCTTTGTCATGACAAGTTGACATTAAATTTGTATGGGATGTCCTTTTAATGCCAACTTGACATTAACCAGGATGACATTACCAGAAGATGTCTTTATGTTAATGTCAACTGACTAACTGTCATTATAAGGACATCCCAAACAAATTTAATGTCAACTTGTCATGACAAAGACAACTTCTGGTAATGTCACTTTGATTAATGTGAAGTTGTCATAATCAAGACAACCCAAACGATGTCAACTTGTCATTACAAAATCGGACGACACTTAAAGGCAACGTATGTAAGAATGTGGCCAAAACAGTTACTGCACTCAAATTCAAAATACTGCCCCGAGTCGTGTCTGCCCCCCCTCCGCTACAGATTCGAGGTTGCTGGACAGCGGCACGCTGGAGACTGATTTGTTTGCCCACGGGTGGCTGCCGTGGCAGGGCCGTGTCGCCGCGTCCTTGATCTTCGGTTTTCCAGTGGAGCGTTCAAGCAAGTCCGGCTTCTCTGCTGCTAACGCTGCTGCCAGGATACAGCAGAGGAGACTGCTAATGCTATGTACTGGGACACTACTAATTCTGCTTGTCGTGCTGCTAACATTTGTTTCTCAAAAAAATCAGGTGGGTCATCTGCACATGGGCTACAATATATGATCGAAAATGAAAGTTGAAAGTATTCGAAATGTCCATCCCCGTCTAGCTATGATGCTAGTTAGCCAACTTTGGCTAAAGCTTATCTGTCGAGGAGAAGAGTAGCCACTTTGACATCCGATTTCAAATTCTTCTCCGCTTTCAACCGTCTCCACTGTTCAAAAGCATCTCCTATATAGACCCTTGCTTTGCCTCGAGTTTTGTCTTGGCGTTTTTGGGAATCTCCTATATAGACCCTTGCTTTGCCTCGAGTTTTGTCTTGGCGTTTTTGGGAATCAGAACGAGGTCGTTTGGGTTTAGTCGCACCGTCAGCCATTGAAGCTCAGTTGTAACTGTAACTGATGCTGAGACTCTACTGACTGCGTGACTGGTAGACGGCGGTGGGTGGCGCAACAGGCCAAAACACAAATTCAAAACATAAACATGATTTGCGGACCATAATTTTTTTTTTAAAATGCGAATATTCTGGCTGTACTATTGCTGTCGGTAAGATCAGTATGTTATATGAACATTATTCCTTAGTCTCTGTGACATATAAGGAGGATTTTATGACTATTTGATTTAGATTTCTTACATATAGCTCCTTTAATGACAGCAGTCATAAACGTTTATGACATGTATATAATGTTTATGACAAGTTCATGACAGTGTAATGTCACCCTTATGTAGATACCTTCAGGTAAAGTTTTACCGATTTTGCTTTAAGGACCTCCGTCTGAGAAGATTTTGGTTGTTAGATACAGTATGATTAAAGAGTTGTCCACACCAGGAATGATAGCTATAAAGATAATGATGTCAGCATCCAAACTGGTAACGTTATGAAATGAGAGGCGCTAAGCATGGACTGTGAGCTCCAGCTGTGACGCCATGTAAATTTGAATAGATTTTGATTGGCATTTAGTGTTTCTACTGTTCATCAAATCGCTCTGAAAGTGATCCCAGCGATAACATTTGCTGCTGTCGTTGTTGTTTTAAAAAAAATTATTTAAACAACATACAAATACAAATTGCACAACTACACTATAATGCATCACAAATGACTGACATAGACATACAGTAGTAAAAGGAAGAAAAAAAATCATAGACACAAAAAACCAAATCAACAACAAAACAAACATCTAAATAATGATATCATTATCATCCTTCTTTTAAACTTGGCCTTTATCTATGTCATCTTTTTTCATAGTCATTCATTTCCCCTGCCTTGTAGCACTAATGTCCTCTAACATAAAGACATGTTTTCAAAAGGAAAGAAAATGGGGCAACATGGGAATTATTGTTGTCAATAGGTTTTATTCTCTGTTGTAATTATTTTTCATGGTCTAGACCGCTCTTGAGACTAAAATTGTAGTTGAGGAAATAACAGAGGGGGAAGTGAAACAAATGATTTCAATGATCACTCCTATGACTCTCAGTCACATTGGCCACACTTCTACAGTGAATTAAAAAGTGAAAATAAACTATCTCCCATATTTTCTGGGAATCCCCTGGAACTCCAGGGGATAGTACTGCTGTTATTACTTGGTACTGGTAGCATCATAATTTCAGACGTACCTCTCTGGTTTCTGTCTTTAAGACAGACTCAACTGACTGAATTGTAGGCCATGGAAATAACATTGGACTTCTTAATGTAGTTGGTGTTTCCCTTTAAGTTTCCTAACATGAATCATACCCTACTGTAGATGTCTGTTAAAGTAGAAAAAACAAACAAGTTTTTTGCTTTAACTTATAATTATGAAGTACATGTTAATTGCACAATGTAATAGCCATGAAATAATGACACCATTGGCATATGGATTGGTTGCCTGTAAGCTTCGCTTTCACTATGCAGTTCTGTCTGCCACTGAGTACGATTTCCCGGTAAAATGAAATGAAATGAAACTTGTTGACAATACTACATAAAAATTAACCCCCGCTCCTACCACATTTTGTAGCTATAAGTAGTTATGTCCAGTAGCCAAAGAGTATCGGTTTAAGATTTTTGTAATTAGAGCCTTGTTTCACTCCGATGTCGTAATTCTCCATGTTGTACCAACATTGGGCATTTATTTTGAAAGAGCCTGTATGTTAACGTTAAATTTCCTGTGAAAATGGAAGTATATTTTGAAAGAAGACAATAGCCCCTTTTCCACCAACATTTCCAGGAACTTTTATTACCAGGAATTTATTTTCCGGGGTAAAATGATTCCTGGTAATCTGTGTGGTTTGCTGTCTACATGTTTACATGTTCATGCTTGCTGAACACATGTATGGATAAAGTGTTGGCTTCTTACTCGCTAAGGTTTAATGTCACTTACAGTAACGAGTGTAGCTGCCGTCAACTCGAGTAATTTTTGAGTTATCTTCACTTTGTTTCCACCGCGGCTGCTCAGCTGTTCACCGGTTACCGTGTCATGTAGGCGTGTGTGCATGTGTGTGTGTGTGTGTGTGTGTGTGTGTGTGTGTGGAGTTCAGCGCCGGCACAAAAGATCCGATACCGTTAGCGCTTATCAATACTACTGTCTCTGATCATTTAGCATCAAAACACAAACAAAGTGAAGCTTGTAGAAATGAAATAAAGTTTGCAGCGGCAACCCATACCAGGAAGTGCAGTTATCTGAAAAGTCCTACCCCCCTACTAGGTACTTTTTTCAGGGAAAGTTTGGGGCTGAGGGAAAGTTTTTTCCCCGGGTAATTTGGATGGAAACGCACCAAGGCTTTTCAAAAGCCCGGGTAAATGAGAAAAGTGCCTGTGGTGGAAAAGGGGCTAATGCATGTACCAGGCAGAACTTGACACGGTGTCCCAGAACATCAACAGTGCTCACCGTGTATTAAGTGATATTCTGGTTAAGATATATTTATACTGAGCAATATATACTGAGATACAGATGGACAGTCAAGGTTCATAGTGCCCAGTGAAGTAGGATTTTGAGGTAAACAGTTATAGAGGATTCAGTTCTTCGACGCTGCCAGCATCTACAGTATTGTTTTAGTACTCCTCATTGGGGATCATGAAGGGCAACATAGAAGACTATAGGAGGTTTCTGGCAGGCAATGCAAAGACCACTGTGAAGCAGAATGTCAGTCAGGGAAAAGGGCTGGCAGTGGATGACAGAATAGGACGTGACAAACTGACCAGGGTCCAGGGTGAGGAAGTGCAACTGTTGTACTCCACCAAAACCCTTTGGGTGTGCTCCAACAACAAAGCTGACTCATACCAAAGAACAAGGAGAGGCAACCTTTATTCATATAGCGTATTTCATACACAGGGGAAAACAGAACGAGCTTTACATGGAAATGAAGAAGAAAAGAACGAGAAATAATAAGTGACTAATAATGTTGAAGGTAACAACAATAATAATAATAACAGCCATTCACAACAAGCATGAAGGAAGACTTCCGGATTTTCAATTACAAAGGATGGAGTGCACATTTTTGAAAGTTGTTTCTTTTTTTCCTAAAAAACTAAAGACAGCTTCTTCAGACTTTGAACATAATCTTGCAGCAGTCGCCAGAAGAAAATGTCTTAACAATGTCTCTAAAGTAATGTAGTTCTGATTACATGTATATGAGGTGAGGGAATGCTGGATGGTGAGACGTCTAGGCATCTAGACGGCTGCCAACCTGCCAACCTGCGGACCATTGCAGACCACTGTTCGAGACCAACAGTGCGGCATTTCTAGCAGCGGCTGTGCCACCAAACCACGTGTTTTTTGGTGAGACATCAGTGGTCATTTCAGTTGCGATTGTGCCACCAACTGGGTGTTTTTAGCAAGACATTTACCACATTTCTAACCTGCAATTATTCCCCAACAAATGGGTATTTTTAGTAGGGATGTCCCGATCAGGTTTTTTTGCCCTCGAGTCCGAGTCCGAGTCCTTTGATTTTGAGTATCTGCCGATACCGAGTCCCGATCCGATACTTCTATAATACATTTAAAAAATGAAGAAGAGCGAAGAAAATTATCCAGGATGTCCCTTATTTTTATTATATTTTTGCACCTATGGCTCTCATATTAACATGTAACACTTATCATTAGGGATGTCCCGATCCGATCACGTGATCGGAAATCGGGGCCGATCACGTGACTGCAGACTCGATCGGAACTCGGACGTTATGACCCAATCAGGGATCGGTTTTATATAATATACATATAAGTATATTTAAAGTCATTATTTTTATCAGATTTTTAATATATGGGCTATTGGTGATTCAAAATAAATTAGAATAAAATAGTATTTACTACCACCGTTTACAGAGTCAGACCTTGTCTGTGTCAAACGGCACACAGCCAGACAGCCTCACAGAAACAACGCATGCGCAGAGCATGTCAGTTTGTTTTGAAGCTGAGGCGCGTGCTATCATGTCTGCTGTGTGGAAATATTTCAAAGTGAACGACGAGAACGACGCAGTCGCAAACTG
>NC_065512.1:14356046-14356176 GCF_006386435.1 Epinephelus moara | reverse complement strand
CTTGAAACTCTGTTGTGCATAATAATTTGGAACAGTGCATTTTAAGTTTTTTATTTTTGAAAAAAATACTGTTTTCATTGGGAGGTTTGTTCAATAACATTTGAATTAAACTTTAACAGCTGATGACTTG
>NC_065512.1:14339447-14355954 GCF_006386435.1 Epinephelus moara | reverse complement strand
TAACATTTGAATTAAACTTTAACAGCTGATGACTTGAAAATTATGCTGACTGTCATTTGCATCGACTATTTAGGAAAATCAGAGAAAAATATCATTTGCATAATAATTTGGAACGCGGTGTATGTTAAACATATCTGCTATAAAATAATGCACAAATGTCATATCCCAGGCTTGGAGAAACATACAATACCAACATTCACTCTGGCGACTGGGTTGACCCCTGATACAGAATGATGGGACAAGGGTATAAAGAAAAGATGGCGAAGTAAAACATGCTGCCTCATCAAGTAGAATGTTTCTGAGATGAACTTGATGTGTTGCATCAAAGTTTGGTCTGTCAACAGGAAACACATTTGTGGCCGCTTGTCTGATTAAACATTAGGGTTGTTTTTGCACTATTTTGCTCACATTAGAAGATGTGTGAAGATGTTTCCCAGCCTCTTTAATGACAGGGCATTGAACTCTCTGAGCCTTTAAGCATTCTGAATTGCCCCGCTGTGTGAAACAAACATATTATTTCTACCTTTCTATATAGGAATCAGGTCAGAATCAGGTTCATGCACTGATGGATATGATCTCTACTCATGGGTGGTAATGTAGGGTAATTTCCTCCTCATTCTCAAGAATGTCTTGGTTGAGAGCTTGAACGCTTTGTGCTGAAGATTTGTCTATTTAAAGGAAGCAAAACTGGCTTGTGGGTGTTTTCCTTATTAAACATTGTTAATCTAATGCTGTGAAAGGTTGGGCAACAAAAGCTATGCAGTTGTCCAAACAGCAGACTAATGCTGTGTCTCAAATCGTGTACTTCTGTAGGCTACTTACACCTAATATTTTGAGTGCATAAGTGCGTTCACACTGAGAAGTATGGAAAAATGCAGTGCACTATGAGTACCTGGATGGTGCACTCAAAACGGTCAAAACATTGAGTGTGGAACTATGGACACTTCTCGCCCTCAATGGTCGCCATCTTGACTACGTAGCGGAAGGGGAGGGACCACTTTTCAAACTGGAAATGGTGGCTGAGGACTATGCGACCGTGAACGTTGCTGCATTGTATAAATATGTGTGTTTTTTGCACTAAGCACCACTATACTGTTGTCGGGTATAAGCCAGCAGTATGTTTACTGGGTTAATTTAGCAGTCTGTAATGATTTGGTACCGTGAACGATAACGCGAATGCTAATGCTAGTTTGCTAACTAGCTAATTTGCGGTTGTCATTTCCGGTGAGTGTACAACGGCCGTGTTTGGTTTGAGACAACACTACCCTGTCGAAATTTGTGCACTACACCAATAAGTACATAGTGCACGTAGTATACTACATAGAAGTATACTAACGGAAGTATGTGATTTGAGACACACCATAAGTTATATACAGTTAGCCATAATTCTGTTGATAATGTTGCTGTGTTTATATCACCCTATATGGATTCCTGACAGGAAGTGATGCAAACGAGTGAACATCAGGTTGTTTCATTGTTACCAATGAAGGTGTCCTGCTCGGTGACAATGAACAGGCTAAGCGACCTGTTGCTTGTTTGAAGAACTGCTAACTTTGCCCCTTTTTTCGGTGAAGCTTTGCGCACCTCCAACCTATTTTCAGAGCAACAGCAAGCTCGCTCCCTTAATGTTGACTGTTGTTTGTAAAATATCTGGACATTTTTTTTCCTGCCAGTTTGCTCACTTGCTGGAAAAGTCTCTGTTGCATGAAAACCAAAAGTACAAACAGGTTATTTGTAATTTTAGGATAAATTACACCAAAATTCCAAAAGTCACTGGAAGATATAAAGGGCTGGACAGAAACCAGACGATCTGCAACCTCTGTGATGATAATCGTGTGGGAGATTAGTATCATATTTTGTTTGAATGTCAGAATGTAACCTTAATGACTTACAGAGAAAGGTATTTGCCAAAGTATTATTAAAACCGCCCATCTATGTTTCAATTAATTTTGTTATTACAATCACATAAGCCAAAAGTAATTTGTAAACTAGGTGCTTTTTTTTGAAGAATGTCCTTCCTTTGTTTAAATTACATTTGTTGTACTTAAGCCATGTCGTGTGTCATTGTTTTGTTAATGTATGTAGTGTTTGTACTCCATACCATGTGATATGGTCAAGAGTGAAATAAATTAATTGTAACTGAAGTTAGGAACTGGCATTACTCCCTTTAGTAGAATTTTGCAAGCAAATTTTGGATTAGGGACTTACTGAGAAGCATTTACAGAATGTAAATACAAAAATAAAATAAAATAAAATAAATAAATAAAATTAAATGAAATAAAATAAATTAAAAATAATAAATAAATAAAATTACTAAATAAAAATAAAGTGATCATTTTTAATGACTTAAATATATAGAGTAAAGCTTCAGCTGACAAAGAACACGTAGAAGAGTCACATCGTCAATAGTATGACATCACATTTGGCTTTATTCTTACAATACAATTTAAGACAAATCTTAAAGCTGCTTTATACAATATATTCATATTTACAATGTAAATAATTGTGAGAGGGGGGGCCCTTTCTCCCGGTGGTTACACCTTTGTCATCTGATACATATGACTGTCTCTCAAAGCTCAGTTACTGACTTTCAGGGACCTCTAAAGAATATTTTTTTGTGTTCTATGTATTTACAAGTAGATCAGTGTTACAGTAATATCAAAACACATCAGTAACAACTTAAACAAGTTTAATTCTTCTTCATGGCACAACTTGAATGCATCACTTTCTTTGCAAAATCGTAGTTTTTCCAAAAACCCAGGAAATGGTAAAGGTTAAATTTAAACATGACACTCTGCACTATAAAAAGACGGTGTGCACCTGCTTAAATTCTTAAGACACACACACACACACGCACGCACGCACACACACACACACACACACACACACACACACACACACACACACACACACACACACACACACAAGATGTGGGACCCAGCTGGGATGAGGCCTGTGTGGGGGAGCAGGAAAGGTGGGTGAGGAAGTGGTGAAGGTATTTATCTTTGCACGCCCACACAACTCAGATGTGGGTATGAAAGAGAGATGTGTGGCGTATGTTCTCATTTTGGCATAGCTTTTGCATAATCCAAAATCTATAATGCTCTGGGGACCATCGGAGAAATGTTTTTGGTGGCACGATATCACCCATGACAGTTTTCTCTTTTAGTAGCTCCAGTGTAAAACTAATTAAATCCACTTAGACACCTCACTCAAAAATATTCGCCACATTACTTAGTCCGTGTGTTTCTTTCCTCTGTAAAGGAAGTGAAAGTTGCTGTGGTGCTGCATTAATGATCACGACATTTTTTTAAAAAGTTGAGACAAAGCTTAGCTTATTTATCTTAGTTCCTGTGCACAAACACAGATTCACCAAAGTCCATTTTGACACCACTGTTACTGCGTAGCAAACACATGCCAATGAGAATAAGGCAGTAAGATACACCATCATGTTAAAAGAAAAATATAATAGATATGGAACAATACATTTTAATACATGTTGTCCATTTTAATGGACATCTACTGCATATGTACATGCACTACTGTCACAAGATCTCAAGTAAAAGACCTGTTAGTCGTGTCACAACAAGTCACACATGAACACATGTGACTAAAATAGGCCTTTTTGAGTTTAACCAGAGTAAACTAGGGCTTGTCTGTGACACTGCTTGTATGTTTTTTTATCCTGTACGCTCGGCTGTGGTTTCTCTCAGGTGTTGCTGCTGCTGTTCTCAGCTGTCACCTTGGAGGAGGCACCGGAAGTGTATAGATAGTCCTTGAACAGACTCAGCACCCGCTTCTTGTAGGTCTTAATGGCGAAGAAATAGATGACTGGGTCCAAGCAGCAGTTGAAGTTCATTAGTGAAACTGTGATCTGCAGGGAGAAGATGGATTATGAGGTGAAAAATTGACGAGGATTGTTTGAAATCAAACGAGCAGGAATGATTCCTACCTGTAAGGACACCTTAAAGGCCCTGAGCTCCTCGCAGGTTGCCTGGTGGTGTATCTCTCTGGACATAAACTGCATAACGTTGAGGTGGTAAGGGCTGAAGCACACGATGAAGGTGAGGAGGATGAGTAGGATGATGGTGTTGGCCCTGTGGCTCCTCCTCGATCGACCGGTCACAGAGTTCTGCTTGGCTGCGGCTCGCAGCTTTAGGTTGATCTTGGCGTAGCAGCCCATGATGATGACGAGCGGACAGCAGAAGGAGATGACGCAGGCCAGGAGCAGGAGATACGGGGTGAAGCGGGAGCCGTCGAAGTTGATGTACTCCATGCAGGTCTGTCTTCCCTGGTGCTCGCGCAGCATGCTGCGGAACAGCAGAGGGGCTACCTCCAGGGATACCACAGCCCAGACCAGGCAGGAGACCCTGCGAACCACCTTCACGCTACGCAAACACTGCAGCCGGTGTGGGTGCACCATCGCCAGGTATCGATCCAGACTGATACAGGTCATGAAGCCAATACCTGGAGGAAATATAACATGCTGATATGATTAATGGACTTGTGTCTTTTGAGTGTTAAGACCACTCAGAACAGTTTTATACACATCCTGTCACATCCACCCCTTTACTCAAACATTCATACACTGGAGCACTGGGGCGACCACACAAGGTGCCACATACTCAATTAACCATTCACACGCAATTTGGGGTTCACTGTCTTGCCCAAGGACACCTCAATAGGCGGACAGTAGGAGCCAGGGTTCGAACCACCCCGACCTGCCCCACAGTTTATGCTTTTAACACATGCACAACGTTAGGAAAACAAACAAATCATTTCACAGATAACAACCGACAGTGGAGGTCATGAATGTAAGCAAAATGGGCTGGCACTTGTAAAATTTTGGTCAACAAGCTTTTTATAGGTGTGGTATATGAAGGTTTGATGCAACTTTAAATTTAACCAAGTTGTAAGATTTTCAAAATGGCTCCAACTGATGATTGTAGATTAATCTGTTGCTTGTTTTTTTGATAAATCCATTAGTTGTTTGGTCTATAAAATATCAGAAACTGATGAAAAATATTGATCATTAAGCCCAAGATGACGTCCTCAATGTGTTGTTTTGTCCACAACCTACTGAGTTTCAGTTTACATCTATTCAAGCCTGTCTGACATTTGTGACAGATGCTCTCAGACACCAGCAAACTTGACTTGTATGTTCTGGTCATATGTCATATGTATGTAATTGAACATACTGGAACTGACTCTAGACCCATCGCCTCAGATTGGCATCTTTGGTATCCCTGGGGAGGGGGTTAGGATGACTCTACACAAAGAACTTTGCCGTCGAATCCTCCTCCATTTAATGTGTCATTTTTGAAACTGGAAAACATAGAACATTTTCTATCCATGGCTCAGCCAAGAAGTTTTACAAACACTGGCAACCTCTCGTCTCCCACTTCAAAACAATGCAATCTATCCCATTAGACTAGAGTATGGGAGGTATGACCGGAGAAAGATAAGGGACATATTGGTGCATTTGTTGTGCAGACACAACTATGTGTGGAGATTTAACAGTGTGGGTTTTGGGTTGTGATCGTGTATTGTATTACCCTCTGACTTTAACTGACTTTTCATTTATTCCCTTATCTATTTATTTTAAATTAGTTGCACACCTACTGTGTCCATGTATGTCAATCATTTTTATTTATTCTATTAATTTATCTTTACTTTGCTCTGAGCTGAGAGGGAGGTGTTGAGGGGTGGATGTGGGGGGTGAAAGGGTTAATGTTTCTGTTTAAAAAAGAAAAACATGACACTGTGCCACTGCATTATCATATATGGAAATTGCTGAATAAAGTATGGTTAAAAAACAATCTATCTAAGCTCATGCGTTTTCATGCATAATGTAAATGCTGCCATCTTATACACGCACAATGGAAAAATAAGGTTATTACAACCTGGTGTTAAGATAAGGTTGCATATATGCAGATACTCATAGATATGGTAGTGTATTGGAAACTGAACATTACCTGCATATGTATTTGCAAAGAAGAGCAGCGTGGTCAGTCTACAGAGGAGGTCACCAAAGGGCCAGTCATAGTGCCGGATGTAGTAAATAATTCTGCCAGGCAGTGCCAGTGTGAACAGGGTGTCAGAGAGTGCGAGGTTGACCAGATAAACCGAGGTGGAGTTGAATTTCTGCTTCCTCTGGCAGGTCACATAGAGAACCAAACTGTTGCCACATGCGCTGATGATAAAAACCACTGAGTAGAAAATAGGGAAGAGGACCACGGCTGCTCTCTGGTAGACGAACACATCACAGCTGCTCTGGTTTGGAGAGTTTTCAGCTGAGTCCAGGGAGATATTTTCAACAGCCATTCCACCTGACGTTTAGGAAAAAGGATGAAAATCATGAATCATTAAAAGTGTGCATGAGCAGAGGAACACACGACCACTGAGCTACAGATTAAGATCATGATAGTATAAATGTTTAAAGTACTTACAATAAGAGAGCAAGTTCCCAAGTGAAGTCACTGTTTATACTTCTGAGTCTGGGGGTTGTAGTTGCAAGTTGAGCTGTGATACTTTAAATACCTCAGAAAAGGTTGGATGCAGTGTTCAAATCCCACCTCTCCTTTTTGACATCATATGTCTGTCAAAGTTTGTCATGCATGCTGAGACCTCAGCAGCTAGTTGATGCACTGTGCACAGTCAGTTTTGAGACAAATGGGATACACAGTCAACTCAGTAGTCAACAGTGTATAGTGTGGTAACTAAATAAATATAGAAAAAGAGTTTTGGGTTTCATAAAACTGTATTATGCATTGTTTTAAATGTTGTTGCCGTATAATTAATCTGTAAAGGACATTTGCAGTTGTACTAACCTCTATCAAAGCTCCTATACAAATCAAGTTTGATGTATTTACTGTACATGTATATGAATGGTATACCATGCGATGACATTTACATGTGTACTGTATCACACCATCTTGGCCATTTGTCAGATCCTCACGTTGCTCACATCTTATTTCACAAGAAGGGACTGTTCATTACTTATGAAGGGAGAGGGGGTGGTGCAAAGTGGGGGAGGGTGTCAGTTTTTGTTTAAGCACTTGGGATGGAGTTATGTTGTTTATTTTGGCTCAAAAATGCTGTCTTAACCCCTAAACCTGTCAGTGGATTTGAAAGTCATGTTTTCTTAAAAATGGCCAAAATCACACTACTTATCGTAGCCAGAAACGGTAAATACAGAAATTATTGTTGGGTTTTTAAATTTCCAAAGGTCCTTGAATACATTGTGCAGAAGGAAACATAACCAAATCTAAGCTCAATATGTGATATTCCATCAAAATCACTGTATTCTGCATGTCCCATTTGACATTGTACCATAATAAACCCTGTAAAAACATTAAATTCTGCGCTCCTGCATGCATTGAGATAGTGAAAAACTGCAAGATTTCATTTTCGATTTTAACTGTCAAAAAATCAAGGGGTAAGTTTTTTAAAATGTGAAAACATCCTCCATGCAAAACAGCACATTCTCATTCACCTCGTTTGGTCATGGACTTTCCACGTCCACATTTGACATTAAAGGTACCCAGGGTGTGTTGGTTGTTGACGTTCTGGGACACCATGTCATGCTCTGCCTGTTACATGCATTGTCTTCTTTCAAAATACACTTCCTGTTTTTACATACAATCTCTTTCAAAATAAACACACCACGTCAGTACAGCACCACAAATTTAAGTTACTTTCCTTCAACAACAAATAGAAGTGGTCACATTTAGCCAACAGACGCATGTGGTTGAGTTCAGGGGAAAAGATCAGGGTTTGGCTTTACAATCACACTGGAAGTGAACACCAGCATTACATGCATTGTCTTCTTTCAGAATACACTTCCATTTTCACAGGAAATTTACCATTTACATACAGTCCCCTTTAAGATAAATGCACTATATTGCTACAACACCGTGAACTGACGTTTTTGTACGTGTTGTCTTCAACAACAAAAGCACGTGGTTAGGTTTAGGATAAAAGAACAAGGTTTGGGAGAAAGTTGGTGTTCGTTGGACCCATCCACCACCACTCCCACCTGCCCCAGTTGGACCTTAACTTTCGTCCTTGTCCTGCTGACGCCACCGCCTATGGTTAAACCATAAGGGCAACCAGCCGCGTATCATGCCGACGTTAAAGGATGCCTTTTTCGTCAGTTTCTGACACCGTAAGTCACTGCCCAAGCTCCTGCTTTCGACAACTTTGGAGTGAGACAGGATTGTGCAAAATTCCTTATAGTATTCTGGCTGGCTGTGTGTGTATGTGCAGGTGTGTAGGGGTGTGTGTGTGATGTGTAGGCTTATTAAATTTTGTTGGTTTTGTTCGATAGGACAGGTGGCTGTCGTGCGGTCATATTCTGCTAAAATGCACACACATCCTGATGATTCAACATGTACGGAGGATTTGAATTTTGCTTAAAAAGTTAGCTTGTTTTGGTGATAACGCTCACTCCTGTGCTGTTTGACTCCAATACCTTTATTTGATGTGAATTGAATTTAAAGTGTGAATTTAAAGAATGATTGTAAAAGTATTTGTAGCTTTGGGAAAGGTCAAGATAAAAACAGAATGATACAAAACACCCAGCCACGCCCCCTCCTCTGATAGATGAAGAACAGTCCCTAAGCACAACTGGTGAACACAAACACACACACAGCCACGTGTTTTATTAATTAGGTGGAAAGCGGCCAGCACTAATGCTAAAGAAAACCAAGTATCATCACTGTATATTGATGATAAACATTGTGGGTATCCTGTTCCTGGCCCTAAAAATGAGGTCAGTCCCCATTATGGTGCTGTGAGCAGCACCGACCTTACCGTCCCCACAATGTGGTTAGTGCAAGAGTTCTGCTTTTGAATGTCTGTGTTTTGGAGAAAGCCAGACAGTGATAGAGATAACATAGAACTAGTTGTGTTCATGTTGTTCTCTGCAAATATGAAGTATTAGTTTCAACGTGGCTGCTGTTTAACAAACAGATTCTAAGTTGCTTTGGAGAAAACCATCTGTAATTTGACATGTAGAGTGGCTACAGTTTAATGAAACAATGCACGTATTTGCACTGCTGCTTGCAGTTGGCACAGCGTGTTTTTGAGAAAGGTTAGATGAAGTGATAAAGTGTGAGGTTTTATATCGTGTTCCTGCCTCTGAGGTTTCTCAAGTTTGCACTCTGTGTGTAGCTGAGGTGAAGGCAGACAGGCCTGAGATGGAGCTGATGGAAGATACAGAGGGCTGCTTAAGTATTGCTGGTGCTCGTTGAAAAAAACAAACAAAAAACTGTCACAATCCTGTGATGTGTGGATGAATCACTAACAGTTTGAAGAATTTCACATCTACATACATCTCAACCACCAACCTCCTAAAAAGATTAAAAACATGAACAAGCTGAAGCGAAAAAGAGCATGGTGCTAAATTCTAAGAAAAGCTATGGTGGTGAGAAATGCGGCAAAGTCGATTTGGAAGATGCAGCAGCCTCACTGTAGCAAACAAAACTCAGTTTGCAAATATTAACCACTCATTTTTATTTTAGTTATCCACAAACAGACAAAGAAAACAATCATTAACTGATATTTTGTTTTGCTAAGAAGATATTAAAGAAACCAATGACACAAAAATGTACAATTAATGCTTTATTATTATCACTGAAAACAAGATACAACATTCCAGCAGTCTGCTAAACCCCATCACCGTCAGACTAATAGTACAGTGGCCGAGCTAACAATAGAAGAAGAGTAGCCACAGTATCTCATCCTGCTCGCCCACCAAAGCTCTCCAGGTTGGTGTAATTGAAATGGATGGCTGCTGGAAAGGCAAAAGGTCACTAATTGTCACCAGTCAAATGCGGTTATAATACAGCTCACTTAGGTCACAATAAGAGCTTCATGTAGACAATGTCACCTGCAGGTTAGGAGCCTGCTGCACTTCAGGCCTGCATTTCATGCTCCATTAATTCTGCGCGCAGAGTTAAACATCTCGTACCATCTGAACGCCGTGCTGGAAAAGGAAAAGACAAGTCGTTTGTTGAGCGCTCGCTAGGCGTCCTGGGGGGTCTCTGGGTGTTAAATACAACGGGAGCACAGAAGGACATGGAAAGAAGGAGATGATCACTTCTGCTCATGCTTGACCTTTGTGTTTTCACTACCTAAAATAACCTGTGCAGAATTTGAACTAGGAATATTAACACATAGACACATCTATAACCTTTACCTCTCTGTTCACCACAAGCATCATACATATGGTAGCCTACTGTGCAAATGATTTTAAAGCCTCTTTCTTTTTGTTTTTGTTTTTGAGTAACTCTTGCCTTAATCCCATTACACCTCCAAAACACTAGTCAGTGGTGGGGTTTCTGTGAAGTGCTGTAAAGTTGAGTTGATTCAAAACACATCTAAAACACACATTAAACATGGCTTAATAGTAATTTCAAACACAAGTACACAAATCAGCTTCACTATAACTCGCAGCATTCACAGACAAACACTTGTCTTTATCTGGACACATTTTCCCTACAAATACAACATGCTAACGTTATTAGCACAAGCCTATGGTATTTTACGCGGCTAGCGGACATTTCCTCGGCTCATATGAAGCCAGGGACAACAGCAACATTTAACAAAGGTAACGTTACAAAATTCGGCTCCATGACAACTCACAAGGTTCACCTACAAAACAACTGTCTTATACCGAACAAATTTTCAAAACAAATATAACATGCCAACGTTATTAGCACAAGCCTATGGCGTTTTACGTGGCATAAATTAGCTTAGCGGCTAGCGGACATTTCCTCGGTTCATATGAAGCCAGAGACAACAGCAACATTTAACAAAGGTAACATTAAAAAATTTGGCTCCATTACAGCTCACAAGGTTCACTGACAAAACAACTGTCTTCAACTAGGCCTAAACACAGTTGATTCACAACACACATTAAACATACATTAAACATGGCTTAATAGAGACAATTTCAAACACAAGTACACAAATCAGCTTCACTGTAACTCGCAGCATTCACAGACAAACACTTGTCTTTATCTGGACACATTTTCCCTACAAATACAACATGCTAACGTTATTAGCACAAGACTATGGAATTTCACGTGGTATAAATTAGCTTAGCGGCTAGCGGACATTTCCTGTACTCATATGAAGCCAGAGACAACAGCAACATTTATCAAAGGTAACGTTACAAAATTTTGCTCCAGCTCACAAGGTTCACCCACAAAACAACTGTCTTATTCTAAACACATTTTCCGAACAAATATAACATGCTAACGTTATTATGGCATTTTAGATCGTATAAATTAGCTTAGCGGCTAGCGGACATTTCCTGTACTCATATGAAGCCAGAGACAACAGCAACATTTATCAAAGGTAACGTTACAAAACTTTGCTCCATTACAGCTCACAAGGTTCACCCACAAAACAACTGTCTTATTCTAAACACATTTTCCAAACAAATATAACATGCTAACGTTATTATGGCATTTTAGATCGTATAAATTAGCTTAGCGGCTAGCGGACATTTCCTCCGCTCATATGAAGCCAGGGACAACAGCTAAACACGTTTTCCAAACAAATACAACATGCTAACGTTATTAGCACAAGCCTATGGAATTTTACGTAGTATAAATTAGCTTAGCGGCTAACGGACATTTCCTATACTCATATGAAGCCAGAGACAACAGCAACATTTAACAAAGGTAACGTTACAAAATTTTGCTCCATTACAGATCACAAGGTTCACCTACAAAACAAATGTCTTATTCTAAACACATTTTCCAAACAAATATAACATGCTAACGTTATTATGGCATTTTAGATCGTATAAATTAGCTTAGCGGCTAGCGGACATTTCCTCCGCTCATATGAAGCCAGGGACAACGGCTAAACACGTTTTCCAAACAAATACAACATGCTAAAGTTATTGGCACAAGCCTGTGGCATTTTACATTGTATAAATTAGCCTAGCGACTAGCGGAGATTTCCTCTGCTCATATGAAGCCAGGATAAATCACACACAAGACTTAAAATGCTATTTTGTGGAGGCTTTATTGTCTTCACAATTTATTGTTTCTTATCTGAAATTGAAGTAAATAAAAGCTTTGTTTCTACTGAGGGAAATGGTTTCAGCTTACAAAAATAGACAGGAGGTCTGCGTTGCTGCGACGTGTAGTTACATTTCTGGGGAGGTGCACGTCAGGCTATGACATAGAATATGGCGCAGGCTCTACGTCAATGCAGAGCCTATGCCGTAGGTACGGCGTTGATCCAATGCAGAAGTATAAATCGCACTTACTGCCACATGGCCCTCCAAATGGAAGTTTTTCAGAGGTACATGTTAAACTGAGTGTTATGAGACAACGTAACAATGCCAAAAACAGCCCGTAACATCCTGGAAGGACTGAATTTAGCCTACAGAGCATCACGTGTCACCTGTTTGGATTGATTGTGTGAAAGTTAGGTTGTGAGTGAATCGTGAGTGTCCACCAGATAACACCAGACATCATTGTGATATTGTTTGAATAGTCGTGTCTGTTTATGGTTAACACGATCAATGATGATGACAATACTGATGATGTATCATGGTCTTGGAAGGTTGTCTCATTTCATAGGGGAAGATTTCAACCTCTACCCCTTGTAACGCTGTCACAAGGGGCAAAGGGTCACTCAAAAACGAGGGGCAGGAGTAAAAATAAGAAATGTGATTGAGCAAGGGCGTAGGATTTGTTTCAGTATTTGATTCCTGCACACTGATGAGCTTTTTATGCACAGATTCGTGCCTTTTCTGCATCAATTTAAGGTGTAAACTTTCACAATCGTTTAAGATTTTGAGGGTGACATGTCCTCTGTCCCCCCTGAAATCTACATCTATGGGATTTGGCATACATGTAATACAGTTAGTGGTAGAATACAGCTCAGAACAGACTACATAGCATTTGTTTTACTGTATTCACACCAGCACCATGAAAATGGTGCACATAGTAGTGTGTAGTAGTGTGTTTGTAGTTCTCTGGGTTGATGGGTGTGTGACATGAAAGGTCTTAGGAAATTGAAAGTGACGACCCAGCATGGAACATGCATGGAAGTCACTTCTCAGAAATGTGACCTTTTTCTGGTTGTTAAGTCAGGGGTGGGCTAAAAAAAAAAATAAAGGAGGGAGGAGGAGGAGGGGAGAACAAACTGATTTGAAGAGAATTATACAATAGTCAACGGTGCAACTGCGGCCCATAAAAGAACACCCCAGAAGGCATATCGTTTTAAAGGCACCCTCATGGTGGAGGGGGACCAGTGGTGTGTTGGTGAGGCAAACTGGGAATGACTTCTGGTGTCCACAACATGTGTGGAGTAACCAGCACGGCTCCACAAATGATGCCTAACCAAATTTGGGATGTTTTTTGCTGCCAAAATGAATTGTGTATAAAAGTTCGCAGAAACTACGCAGTTGAAATTTAAGTCTGGTTTAACCAGCCAACTTCAGTGGTGGCTCAGGCAGCAGACAAATAACAATTACTTTTTGTAGTGATTTTTACACATACAATAAACATGCAAAAAACACTGTATATTACCCATTCTTGAGAATTGGGGCAAATCACGTCTTTAAAAAAATTGTAACTTCTGTTTCTGGGGTAAAATATTATTTTTTAACAATTTATACGTATAAAAAATGAATATTAATTTTAAAATATTGTGATCTGCTTTCATTTTTTAACATTTAAACTTGTTCTGCGCCAAGAAACACTCTTGTCCCAGGCAAGAATTCACAACTTCACACAATTAAAAAATGTATTAAAAGCCTTCAAAATCTAAAATTAACAGCACACACTGATAACATTGTAAAATGTCCTGCTTTAAACATCTTTATTTTAAAATGCATATTTTTTGTGAAAATATTTGCCCTTTAAAGATGTGCTCCTGATTTTCGTCAATTCAGATTTCTACAAAAACATAAATAAATCAGGCATAAATAGGGTTAGCTATATCCCAAAGACTCCTGTCTCACTTCCTGGTTTCCAAAAAGGTAAGAATGCTGCTTTAGTATGTGTAAACTTTCTATTTTTTTGATAGATTTATTGAAAAATATCGCTATCTGATGTGTTTTAACCCTTGTAAATCAAAACTAAATAAGAATTATGGTTTAAAATGAGTATTTTCATTAGCATTAAGAGAACCCTTAGCAACTTTTGGGGAAGAATGAGATGGCTACTCACAATGACTGCTGTGAAATTAATACATAGATAACTTTTTTGTCAGTTCCGTAAGATGTCAACTCTGTCAGATTTTACCTCTGATGTCCATTTATGCTATTTAAGAAAATCACTGGGAGGTTGGTCTGTTACATGGTTTTATAATTAAGACTTTAAAATATATTTTCCAAGCCTAACTGAAGAGTAAAAATCAGCCCACCCCCTCCCCCCAAAATAAGGTTTTATCCTAATGCTCAAGAATGAGTGTTGCATTGCAGGCTTCCAGTTACCTGCTATAACATATACAGCCACTAGAGGGGGTGCAATCATTACGAATCAGACCAAAAAATTATTCAGTGCCATTCACAGCAAAGAATGAATTTAATTTGAGCAAAATGTTTTAAGTTAAAAAGAAAGATTTGATTTTTATATGTTTCATTTTTGTTATTTAATATTTTAGTTATACACAGTCAGTGCAGTCGTGTTAAAATTGCGTGCTTGTGAGCGTTTATGGATCTGTGTGTGTGTGTGCGTGCGTAAGTAGACTGCTGGACATACCGCAGGGGACTCCTGCATTGTCAGGGGGCCTCATGTGGCTCGTGTCTGTTCTCATCATCACCACCTCACCCCCCCTTCTGCATCAGCCGCCGCCTGCCCTGCTCGGGTCCTGTCCCCTGCTCCAGCACGCTCGCGTGAAGACTCTCCGTTCACACTTTCCTTCACGCTTGTCACCTTTGCCACTGATGAGCTATTTGTTGTTTTTCAGCCAACACTTTTAAACCCTCTGCTTCACAGAGACGACACTGATTTACTCTACATGCCTTAGAGTACTGAGATGGAGAAAAAAAATGTTCTTGTAGTGACTGAGGCTGTGTGAGAGTGAAGAGGAGTCGTGTCACAGGTGTCTACAGACAGCGTCTTAAACAATGTCCACAATCCCTTTCATTCATAGTGAGTCCTTCTTAATCTAACGTGTCACCGTGTTGACACGAGTGGAGCTGGTCCTGAAAAACACACCAGCTCATTGTGCCTGGTGTCCGTTTGAACTGCTCGTGACTTCACACCCATGAACACGCTGTGAATTCCACCTTTCTCCCACATTTAGGGAAAGTCTCATGCTACAGAAACTCATCAGTTTAATGGGCTCATCACACACAACTCACAAGAGCACCCACAGATGGCCCGTACACATTGAGGCATTCTTGATTGTTTAAACTTGAAACAGGATTAAGTTCAATAGCTTTTAGTGGCCTGATCGTCGGTGCCAGAGGCATCATTTTAAGTGGCTCAGAAGTTGCTCCTGGGTTTTTGGGCATTTTATCAAAAATACTGTGACAGAAAGAGCTTTGTTGGAGCTTCAGACAAGGAAATGATGCAGCACACATCAAGATTTGAAGGCCCAATTCTGAAGAGAAAGCAGTTAAGGTTACACCACTGCTGGAGACCAAAACAAGGTATTATTGTCATCTAAGGACACTGTACTTCAGGATAAAAATAGCTTTAAAGTACATTGAAGCCATAAAGCAAAAGTTTAGAGCAAAAATAGCAACTGAAAGTTATTCCTTAAAGCCTTCAGTGATGTGACCATTAAACATCACATTATCAAAAATGATAAAAACTGAAAAGATCATTTTAGCAGTTAACTTAAGTGCAACAAAACATGGACAAAACCATTTCTAGTATTAACTAATATTCAAAAACTCCACTCTTGACGAGACAAATCCCAAACTGCATCCTCTATACTCAGCTATTTTAGCCCTTTTATATAACTTCCATAGAGCTACAGTAGCTATTATTATACTATTTTTCTATATCCTCCTGAGACCCTGCGTTCTCATGAGGACATCACATTTTGGGTTTAATGGACCTTATACTTCATTCTGCTTAACTTAGGCCTGTTGTCCTCGTTCATGGACACTGTTTTTCGCCATCTAGTGGTAGTAAGAGCACAGTACAGGGGCGGCTGTGGCTCAGAGGTAGACCGTAGGGTGACCATATTTTGATTTCCAAAAAAGAGGACACTCAGCCGGCCACGACATAGCCTACTTAAATGATACTCGCAGTTTACTCAAAGATGCCTTATAATTTTAATTTATTTAAAATGTATATGTATGGATAGAAAATTCAGTTATATTACAAAATAATATCTCAGAAATTCAGATAGGCCCCAAAAGGGGACACATAGACACACTAGAGTGTGGCGATCTGAGCCCGACGGTACCCGACGGGTCGGGCCGGGTTTGGTCAAAAATGTAGCTATAAATTGTATTCGGGCTCGGGTCAGATTCGGTCAGCTTTCAGTGAAAATGTAGTGTAAAAATAAATAAAAT
>NC_065512.1:14273408-14339248 GCF_006386435.1 Epinephelus moara | reverse complement strand
CACACACACACGGAAAACCGGACATTATCATCAGTTTATAAAAACCACCCGGACGCCCCGGACGGGACGTGAAAAGTGGACATGTCCGGGCAAAAGAGGACGTTTGGTCAGCCTAGTAGAGCAGGTCATCCACCAATCGAAAGATCAGTGGTTTGATCTCGGGCTCCTCCAGGCTGCATGTCAAAGTATCCTTGATTGGCTGTTCCATCGGTGTGTGAGTGTGTTAAAAACTGAGTAGCAGGTGGTACCTTGTATGGTAGCCTAGGCCACCAGTGTATGAATGTGTGTGTGTGTGTGAATGGGTGAATGTGACTCGTAGTGTAAAAAGCGCTTTGAGTGGTCAGAGTAGACTAGAAAGGCGCTATACTAATTCAGGTCCATTTACCATTTGCCATTTACACTAATCAATGTAAAAACAAGATGGCAGCCATCTCTGCCAAGTCAATCTGCAGCCGATCCCGACACAAAGGTGGACCATGTCCAAAACCTGATCACATTTTATTGATGAAACTTACTAATTTATTTATAGTAATGTTTGTAGTTTGATATGGCAACAAATTTGACCAATTTTAGCAACAGTAACAAGCTTAGACACTGTTCATTAGGAAGGACTTGTTTGAAGACAGTGGGAATTTATAATCAGCTCATTGAAGGACATTGGGACTTCATTATCGTCTCATTTTAGGACATTGGGACCTTATCATTGTCTCGTTTTAGGACATTGGCACATAATTATCGTTGACATTGTATCATTTTTTATATTTATCACGCCCTACTGATCCCAAATAGCAAGCAGAAACTAAAGATGCACACCAAACAAAAGTTCGGGTCTCGGGACGATACTTCATGGATCGACTCCCCCTTACTTATCGGACCTTTTTAATTTATATCCCACCCATATCACTTAGGTCTTCTGACCAGTCACTTCAGGTCGTCCCGCGGGCTCAGCGGAAGCTCAGGGGCCACCGTGCCTTCTCAGTCACGGGCCCCAGTTGGGGGAACAAACTGCCCCAACACATCAGATCTGCCCCCTGTAATGAGTCATTCAAAGCACAGCTCAAGGCCCACCTCTTTCCTTTCTTTTATTTCTTTGTAGTTTTTGCATTACTCATCATTTTATCTGCTCAGCCTGGTACATACATGATTCTTCTTTTGTGCTGCCTATGTTTGTGAAGAACTTAGGTTAGCTCACGTTTTAAATGTGCCATAGAAACAAATTTGACTTGACTTGATATTGCGAACCAAAATAATTAGAATCCCACATGCGCAGTTCATTCAGAGTGTTTAGCAAACAAATGCAGTATGAGCACATGCATAATGCAACGGTGTATTTTGAGCTGATGAACACTGAATAATACATAATACAGGGATGAAACTAGTCAGCACTAACAAGTCCTGATAGTTGATATTATACTGAAAACAGAAACACACAACAGACATGAAAAAAAAAACATCAAAAATAAATGATGAGAAATGCAGCTGAGCAGCACCATCTTCAGGATCTGCAGTAAAATAATTCCTCAAGCTCTGGGCTCTGATCTCTGTTTCCCTCTCTACTGGTGCCTTTTTTATTCATTTATTTTTTAAAATTCTCTTAAATTTTTGTTGTTATGTCACCGTATATGTGTGTTTATATAAATCTAATATGCTTTTCTGCTGCCTATATATTGGATTCAATGTTCAAAGTTAAGTGCAGCTCATTAAAAAGTCAAATAGTAAATGTTTAACTCAGATATTTTTATTTAAACATATTTTTGAGGCCTGAAATGCAAGTTTGAAGTACAACAAATCCTTAACACACAACTTTATGACTGCACATATGAAACAAGGGAGGTTGGGGGTCCTCTTCCAGGAAATACTTAGTGTCAAACATTTAATTTCCTGCATTCTGGTGAATTTTCATGCACCAATTTTGTTCCTTTCCTGCACCAGTTTAAGGTCGAAGTATCTTAGTCAAGATAAAGTCCTCTGCTACTTTCATGTTTTTATTGTCGGGACAAATTCTCATGTTCTAAATATTGAGAGGAACATGTCCTCTGCGTCCCCAAATCGACGCCTATGTGCACAGATGCTACCCCAACGTGTACATCCTACACTTAAACAAAGCCTGTATTCATCAGTGTCCGGTGACCGAGGCTGCGTTCGGAGACGTGGCCTTGTTCCACAGTCCGTGCCGTGGCAGGTTTTCAGGTCATCTGAGGCGATGTGCATATTTTGGATGTCATCTCGGCTGTTGTATTATTGTTTTATTCACAGGGCATGGACTAATTATTTCAACAGCTCTCTTCAGTCGGGTGCAGACTGACAGTTGCCGTCATTGGAGTGATCAGTCTGTTTCTCGGACTCGGCCGAGGCTATTTGATGTATATTAACAATAATTGGTGCCACCGCCACAATGATGTTTAGTAAACCTTTGTGCCATTTTCCAGGAGGATGCCCATGAGGAATTTTTGAGTAGCTGCTCGGGTCTGCAGAGACGCCTTCAGAGTCAGGACAGATGGGAGGAACTGCTGTCCTCTGCAGATCAGAGACACCACGACCTAATCATCATCATCACGTACAGGATGTACAGTCCTTGTCGTTGTCTTGTTGTCTCTTCTGATCAAGAGAATATCCACCGCATGTACTCCAGTTCCATTACTGTAACACTTCATCCGCTGAATCATATTGAGCCAGTCAAAAACAATGTCGCAATTATTATCATACGCAAATGTGAGATACCTATGGGGTGTCATTTGAGAGGGAATTTACTCGTGTGATTGTAGCATGCAAGAAAAAGTCATACTTATTAACAAATTAGGGTTATGTGGGCCGTAAAAAGATAATAAATTAGAACAAAAATATGTGTTGCATATAAAAAATAATGATTTGTTTGTAATTACGAGCAAAAAATGCATCTAAATGTGTCTAAAAATTGAGTACGTTTGCAAAGCAAGACAATTTACTTTCATGTTTAGATTGAAATTTGTGTTATTGTTTTGTCAATCAAACGTTTTTACTGCTTGTCAGCTACAGCATGTCTGACCATGCCTCATTGTTACGACAAGGCATGACTCTAAATGTGCCGTTTTTATGTTTGATTCTGTGGCACAACTTATTTTGTTAGGTTCCTTGTAATCTGGCAACCGGGGCTGATGCAGTGAGGTGGCAGTGTCTCGAGTTCCAGCATCTCGCAGTGACTCCAGCAGGTTCTGAGTCTGCCAGATTCTACAAGTGAATGAGAGGCAGATGTGTGGTGACAGCACTACGCTCATTAGGCCGAATCAGTGTCACACTGTGACAACTGGCCAACTTGAGGCTTCTCTCGTCGCTCGGTACTTATCCCATTCAGCCAAGACCAGCTCGGACTCTCCCAGACCTCATTTCAAACCATTAACTGTCCCTTTTTTTTGCGTAAAACAGCAGCTTTAAGGCGTCTGCTACGCATGAACTTATTTTCTGGATCCCTTAAAAACACCATCCCCAGCCAGCCTCTGAATCTTTAACCAACTTTTTCTCCACACCTATGTATGCTCCCTGTGGTATCCCTGCCTCTGACCACTGGTCTATCCCAGCTCCACAATCCCAGCTGTGTGGTCAGCTCTGGCCCCTGAGGGCCTCCGTCCCTGGGCTGAAGTTGTGATATCTATTTCAGTCCACTAGAGACCAGACAGCCGCCACTGTGGCTCCAGAGAATTCCCTGTCCAGCGATTACTGATGGTTGCACTCCGCTCATATGCTTTAGCATCTCCTGTGTCCAAACTGCTTAGCATCTGATGGGTCGCTCTGAGCCATTAAGGCCAGTTTGCAATTATAGATGTGTGGCTGCTGGACACAGAAACAGATGTGCTTTGATCTATTTACGGTAGGGTGGATTGAAGGGGGGGGTCATAACAGCTTACTTCCATGCGTGGGTCAGCTCACGCACCTCTGACATCCCTTGTCTTTCAGTTCACTTGACATGCACTTGTGTTTTTCTATCAGCCGAAAGTTTAGTGACGAACAGGCGTTGAGAGAGAACAGCGATAGCAGCTGCCGTGTGTGCGTGTGTGTGTGTGTGTGCATGTGTGAATGTACTTTATGCCTTTAATCTGCATGTGCCAACCACAGCCGAGCATGTGTGGAGGTGAGAGCTTGTTGAATGGAAATTCGGACAATCCCGCTGCACTAAATAAAAGGGAACCAATTGGAGTCCCATCTGTTTAAGCACCAAAATTCACCAAGGGGCAAAATAGTTAGTGTTGCGGTACATTTTTTAACGCCTTGTCTCCTTTTTTCCCCCTCAGCTTGAAGTGCTTTGGGTGGTGAAAAATGGAAAACAAATGTTCTGTTGACAGCTTTCTTATGCCCAGGGTGTGTGAGTATTTATATCATAAAGGTGCCAACACATCCTGGTTTTACAGGCTGACCATCGCTGGGGGGAGAACAGGGGGACAGAGGGGGGCTATCCTGTAGCTCACTCTGGTAATTATTAGATCAGTGATGAATAGGCCGTGATAAGCCTGTGACAAATTAGCTTACAACTAAGTCTGCTGTGGTGTGAAATCCTTATTCATTTTAAAAGAGTTTAGCTTTATAATCAGTGGAGGACATCTGCAAATGGAAATTGCTTGTTGGGTCCTGGTGTCAGTGGCGGACGTTCTTACAGGTGACAAATACCCCCTTTCCACCAAAATTAGCGCATGTACACAGGTTTTTTAAACATGGGAAGACGCACTAAAAGTCGATGCTAGACTCCTTTTCCATTGCTATTAGAAGGTCAACATCACAGACGGGCCACAAAACAGGTTAGTAAACAGTAGAGAGCAGCATAGAGGCCTGTGAAAATGTGATTACCTCTTTTTTACATCTCTTACTGTGGGTGGCTGTGGCTCAGTGGGTCATCCACTAATCAGAGGATCAGCACTTCGATTCCCGGTTCCTCCAGTATCCTTTCCAGTATCCTTGAGCAAGATACTGAACCCCAATTTGCTCGCGGTGGCTGTTCCATTGGTGTGTGAGTGTGTTAAAAACTGAGTAGCAGGTGGCACCTTGTATAGTAGCCTCGGCCACCAGTGAATGTGTGTGTGAATGGGTGAATGCTACTCGTAGTGTAAAAAGCGCTTTGAGTGGTCGGATGACTAGAAAGGTGCTACATGTATGCAGGTCCATACTGCCTCTTTAAAAAAAAAAAAAAAAAAAGCACTACGTTGGTACAACACCGCAAATTGACTTTTTTTTTTCCTTTAACAACAAAAGCACGTGGTTCGGTTTAGGAAAAAAGAACAGGGTTTGGCTTTTGATTCTTACGCAAACACGAACACCACTCTCTCGGGTGAATGTCTTCGGTGAAAGTCAGTGTTTGTTGGATCAATCCACCACTAGCTATGTTTCCATCCAAAAGTGATTTGAATCATTGGGAAATGCGCATTAAAAGAAATACGAATCCTGTGTGTTTCCATTAAATGTACGGACTTTGGTGAAAACTACGAACTCACACGAATTTTCCGCAGAACCGGAAACAAAACAAGTCTTGCATTCTTCTTCTTCTACGTTTTCTGGCGGTTGGCATCCAGCTTGTAAATGCATTATCGCCTTCCCGACCCAGAGTGTGGATATCACCATGGAGAGAGGTGCGCTACGTCAGACTTAATTTGAACATAACTGTTTCCATCCCCCGTTTTGCGAATCAACATTTTTTTGAATCAACCAAAACCCAGCTAAAGCGAGCGTATTTTAGTTTGTGCGAATCAGGGGATTTTAATTCGAATTTTGGCGTTTCCATCATAATTTTCCGATGCGATACTTCTAGATGCGCATCTAAACAGATTGATGGAAACATTGCTAATGCCTCCCTCCCGCCCCAGTCGAACTTTTGCCACCATAACTTTAGTCCATGTCCCTCCATGTCCTGGCTACGTATCATGCCGAAGTTAAAGTAGCTACGCCTTCCTTCGTTGGTTTCTGACGGCACAAGTCACTGCCCACGCTCCAGATTTTGATGACTTCGGAGCGAGACCAGCTCCTTATTCAAACGTGGTACAGATTAATCTGGAACAATGTTCAAGTGCTGTTTGGACAAAGACGGATGGTAATTCGTGGCAGCTAGTCATTGCATCGTGTTAGCAAAGGGGCTAAAATTAGCATGTCCACTCATGTTTCCATCACTGCCGATCGAAGCCGATTGGAGTTGGAGACGATAAATACCTGTGACTGCAGAGTCATTTCACCTGGGAGTGAATGCCAATTGTAACCTTTCCCATTAAATAAAAAAGCCAGATGCTGTTAGTGGTTTTTTTTTTGTGCAGTGTGAAAGGGTTGTAAAGGGTGCCAAAATCCCCCTCAACCCTTGACCTCCACCTTTTTTTTTAATTGAACATGAAGGGAAAATGATCCAGAGATTTAATGCTAATGGTCCTGACAATGCAGTTCACCTTAATGTGTTCATCAGTGAGTGATCATCACAGTCAGAACATGCTAACGTGTTGATGGGTATCAGATCATGTGGAGAGAATTAGAGTAAGGGAAAATGAAAAGGTAAATGCCATCTGGGGCACAGAAATTTGCAAATTTGCACATATTTCTTTTTTGTTAGTTGAATGTATATTTGTGTTGATTTCTCATTAGCTCTTGTTCTTGTTTGTTATAATATTTTTTTGGGTGGGTTGGGTGTTGCCAGGGGAAGCTTATCCGCTAGGTCTGGCACTGCCTGGTGTGACTACAGTACAGTCAAGACCTGGACTGCATTAAGATCAAGGGCCCTGCTGAATATACTGTTGCTCCTGTACAGCTCAGGGCGCAGTAATAACAGGACTCGGCCCCAGAGTTTAAAGCAGAGCATGCCTCACTAATATTCACAGTCGTTTTTCCTTCTTGTCACTTGTCTTATTGTCACCACTTTGCTTGTATTAAAAATTCACGGGTCACTTGTATGGCATTTAGTGCTTGTCTCCAGTGTACTGCATGCCCGTGCTAACTAGTCAATTGTGACCACTTTTCACAGCAGCAGCAACGCCCTGGGCGAACTGTGATTTCATAATGTTTATGGTGTCAGTGGCAAGCCTGATGGGGGAAATGGTAATAACTCCACCAACCAATATGAATAATGAATGAACTCATATCATTTCATAAATCAGTTGGGATGTACAACATATGGAAATAAGCAGGCATATCTTTGCCACTGGGTTTAACTATTAAATAAGAGCAGCACATTTTTTAAACCGCTTTCGCTGCTATAATGCTGGATCCTGTGTACGTTATAGCCTGCAGCATGCTATGGGAACACTGTCTACTGTACCATCACAGAGGTGCATTCAACAGAGTGCACAGGGGGAGTCCGACATTGACATTGTGCTGTAAGCAGGTCTGTCCTGAGGTGAACCGTGTGTACACAGCTTTAGGTCCTCTCTGATGTAGGTGTTTCTCAGTCCGCCAGTGTCGTGTTGCGAGGCCACCATCCCACTGTGCTTGTTCCGCGTCAGTGTGCTGAGAGGAGTACTACGGGAACATTCATTCATGAGCTTACATCCAGCCAGCCGCTGCCCACACTATGTTGAAAGCAGTGTTGTGTTTTCATCTTTCTTTGTCATTTTTGAATCCTAAACTTTCTTAAAACTCATATTTTATCCACTTTAGTATTTGAGGATGACATTAATTTAAAGGTAATACGTTAATTTATCGTAAAATTATCCACATAATCACTGAACAACAGAATAACGGGTGCCCAAGAAGTTAATATTCCAAGGTCTGGCTGGACCTGCTCATTAATTCAGTTAAATGAAGTGAGAGAGGAGGAATCAGAGTGAACCGAACGGGAAAAAAGCCCTTAAAACCATTTCCTGTGATTTGGGCAACGTGCAGAAAAGTCGGAGGCTCAGTATTATCGTTCTCTCTCTTGTTCTCTGCCTTTTTCCCTCAATTTGAATACAAATTTGTCCTATTTTTTAGTTTTCCTCATATTATTTCTGTCCTTTTTTACCCTCTGTCTCTCTGTTTCTCCCATGATTGCTGGGTCAGTAACTTGGCGGTGGATTGGGTCAGGGGGCGCAGTCTGGTTTTGTCCACCAGCTTTGGGCTGTGAAGGCTAATGCCTCCTGACACTCTCAGCTCCATCAGTCCCGGCCGCATCATTCTAGTAATGCAGAAGTCATCGGGGCCTGGGATTGCGTGAGGGCTCTCATCTGGAAACCCAAACAACCTTAACCTCATTGAATTCCTGTTGAAGAATGCAAAAATTAATGAATGGATTAAGTTTCTACTTTGTCTCATTGGATTACACAGTGTTGTTTGGGATTGATGTGCCTTTGGAGAAATATCCCGAAAATATTCCCTGATGTTTAACTAGTAATGCAAAAAGAGACGATTCAAAAATATTTGCTCATGTTAAAGTCCACAAACACACACTGCTGAAAGTGCGCAGGGGATATTGTAATTTATGTTCAAAGGCCAAAGTTTAATCTGGATTGTGTGGCCTCTTTAGCTGGTGTGCTGGTCTTTTCCAACCATACTCCACTTCCTTTACAGGCACTCAGCTGAATTGTTGCTTAACCTGCGCAGTGACCCTGCCACATGCTATCTGCATCCCTCTATCCCAGATTCACCACTACACTATTCCCCTCGTGGGCAAGGGTTTTGCTACGCGTCAACCCGAGCCACAGACTCGCGAAGGGAAATCCATAAACCTTGTGCTGGGGCAGAGAAAAAAAGTCAGCGCCAGTGCTTACTCATCTGTTAAAAACGGAGTGATCTGCAAAGTTTGTATGAGAGGGTTTTTGACGGTGCCCTGCTGCTTTGTCAGTGCAGCACATGCTGCAGGCACTGGCATCCCCTATTGCCTTCCAGGTCATTGGCCAGGCTCAGCAGGAGGTGGGCTTCTAGCCCCATGACACGTCCCTGATTCACAGCTGGATCCGTAACAAGGTATCATAGCAAATGAGTCGGTAAAACATCACTGGTTTGAAGAGCGTGAAAAATTGTCATGATATCATTTGTAATTCCTGATCTGGACTGCCGTCGGTAGGAGAAAGAGAGTCAGGGAGCGAGAGGGAGAGATCTGGTAATGAAGGGGTTTTATTCCTCTGCAGCATCTCCACCAGTCTCGGCCCCCTCTCATCCCCACCACCCCACAGCCTGACCCCCAAACTGATGCCCGAGGGGGGAGATCCAAGCTAATGTAAGGAGGCAATAATTAAACATCTCGTGATTCTCAGCCAAGTGGGTTATAGGTGTTGGACTCTTAACATGAGAGCTTTATGACACATTGTCCGGTTCTTGAATGTGGCTTTTGCTCCTCATTACACATGACTCATGAGTGGTCGTGATGTGTCAGATTGGGCCTTTCCTGGTGTGTTGCGGTGATAGTGGTGATGTTTGGGGAGATTGGACAAGGTCAGTTAAGGTTTAGTCATAATGGTTTTAGAAATATTACAGCTGCTGAGCATGATGCATGAACATTTTCACAAAATAAGTGCTAAGATGTCAACAAATAGAGTTTTTTACAATTTCATTTTAAAAAGCAATTTTCTTTTACATTTACTGATGTGCTGCAAAAAAAGATTTTAAAAGATGTTCTTTTATAAAATAATAGATAGAAAACTGATAGAAAACATTTTATAATAGCCTATTTTTTATTGCCAGATTGTATCATTGTCATAAACCCAGATCTTTCTTTGTGTACAGTACACTGATCATACCTGAGATTAAAAATAATTCATCAATAAATGCTCCTATAGCGAGAACTAATATGTTTAAACCCTTTCTTATAGACAGATCTTTCGATACCTGGATCAAGAATGGATTAGTGTTGAAATTTAAAATCCCCTTTCAACTTTGTAGTTGTGCATCCTCAAACTTCGCTCACTCTCCATCGTTACGACCCAGTTTGACTGGGACCAGTTTTTGCAGTCAACAAATCCTCCAGACAGTATGTTAGCGTCTTCTGGACATGTTCTTGCAGACGAAATGTCTCCTCGTTTTTGCCTCGTCAGGGCGTCATTACGCTTCACCTGCTTGTAAAACTAACCGGTATCCAAAATCTTTTATTCCCTCTGCTGTTTGTCTTTTAAATCCTCTATAAATTTTTGTTTTTATCATTTTTTAAATCTTTTTTATGATAATCTGTCTATTAACTTTTATAGATTACTTTATTCCACTGAATTCCTTGGCACATTTTTTAGTTCTGTTTTTTATTTTATTACTCATTTATTTATGTGTCTGCATGTTACTTTATGTTAAAGTATGTGCGCAAGGCAAACTGTTCATGTTTATGGGATTAATAATGTTGTCTGAAAGCTCTCTCCTTGAATCTGTTTTGCAGCTCATTTCCAAAGACACTGGGTTATTTAATCTACACTCTACTCAAGTCTTACAATGTAGAACCCTTAATATGTTGAATAAAAACAATGGGACGAATCATTATATACAGAATTTTCAGGATGAACGGCAATCTGCATTTGATAAGATACACTTATGTTTGTTTTGTTTAAAACAGGAAGTAACGCAGTCCAAGATTATACATAGACTGCATTGGTGTAAAGCAAAATTGGCCAAAAAACTACACCAAATTCAGATCCTAACTTCCATCACTGTAGAACAACACCAGCCACTGTATCACCCCAAAATTAGCAGATTTCTGTTAATCTATATCCAAATTCTTTTTTGATATGCTAGAAATATCGATAAAACCTCTTGCCATAATTGCAATATTTGGCACAGTACCCAAGGATCTCTGTCTGAATCAATACAGCAAATACATGATAACCTTTGCTACAGTCTTGGCTAGGAGACATATATTGCTTCAATGGAAAATTTTTCCTACAACTTTAAATGTATGGATAAAAGATAGAATGCTTCATCTGACCCTAGAAAAGATCCATTATGCTAGAAGACGATGTGCCCTTATACCTTCAGGACCATTTGGCAACCTATTCTGGATCAGGTAGAAAAGATGGACATCTCGGAAATGTCTTTCTTTTTTTCCATTTAATTTTTGTACCTTCCTTTTACTTTCGTTCTGTGTGTGTTCTAAATTATCATGCTTACCATTGAACTTGTGCTTTGATATGTCAAACTGCCAATTTGTAATGCTGCAGTGAGCTAGGGCTACTTGTTCCAATGTGTCAAACTGTATTTCAAAATGTATTTTGTATAATTAAAAAACGAATAAAAAATATTCAGGGATGAAAACTATGAGCGATCCCTGAAAAATTACATAAACCACACAATGTATTATGCAATAAAATTAGATACATAAACTCTTATGATCTTTAACCTTTCTGTGTTAAGAGTACAGTTGGCTGTGGGGTTGTACGCGGGGTTTGATGGATGCAAAGAATGGACAAACATCAGCTCCCTCTAAAACCACAATGGAGACCTTGGATCTAAATGTCATGGTTTCATAACGGATACACTGACATTTGTGTGATGGGATTTAGCCATGGGTTAATATAGCCATTGCTGGCACACTGCATTGATGTCCATCTCACTCGGGCTGTGAAGTCTATCTCACCATTTTTTTTTTCCGGTGCCCTCACAGAAGTTTCTTTCAAAGGGATGAATTGGATTCTATGCTGGTTAAAGCCAATTATTTTATCAGGAAAAAAACTGTTTGATATGTAGGTTTGTTTTATATGATGTTAATGTGCCTCAGGAGCAGTTCAGATCCCTCCCTTTTTTTTTTTCGTAGAGTGTTGGGGCCGGGGTGGGGGCTGTTGGGGAAGGCAGGCGATCAGCATTAAAATCAGAGCCATGTAAATCTAATCAATTATACAGTTTTTCAGATAAAATGTTGGTAAATCAAAACACATTTTCCAAAAGTCACAGTATAATGAGAAATTTAAATTGGAAACAGAAACCATTTGTTTATTATAAATGCCAGGGTGAGGTGGTGACTTGCCATCCATAAATTTCGTTATCCTTTCATATTCCTTTTATCTATGACTACAGCTTTGGCACTCATTCAAGATTTTAATGAACCCAGACTTCTGAGGCATCAAGGCCTAGTGATGCATTGTCCATTTGGATCAGGGAGTACAGAGGGGGACAATGGCGAAAAGCTTTTGCCTTTGACATAATATTTTATATTCTATTGCCTAACAGGGGGGTCATTAGGTGATTGCAACATTTAACAACATAACAGATTGACAAGAATAAACACATATTCAGCATATATCTGGAATTAACAACCAGATTGATGGTGTGTGTGTGTGTGTGTGTGTGTGTGTGTGTGTGTGTGTGTGTGTGTGTGCATGTGGCAAGGGGGTGACTTGAATCAAAAAATAATTTTCTGTGCTTTATGAGGATACAGAGAACCCCCCTGCTCTGGCGCGACCTGGTGTCGGCTGCTTTCTTGGGCTCAGAGGTTCCTAGGGGAGACCAGAATGGAAGTTGAGCATCTTGCTGTGATCCAAAGAAAGTGTGCCAAATGCTATCAAAACTGGATTAGTAGACAACAATTGTGTTCGATGAACAGAAGGGGGAGGGAAAGAAGTAGTTTCTAAGTAACCCGTGGATGGAATTTTCCAACTCCACTGCATTTTTATCCCATGTAGGAATGGATGCGCACATAAGCTCCCTTTGTTTGGGGATAAAATCTATATGAAATAAGTCAAGTTTTCTGACCTGATCATGGATGTACCGGAGAAACAGCAAGCACTCAAAGATGTATTTCAGATTACTATAAAAAAACCAATGACCTATGTGTGTGGGTCATTTCAGATGTTGTGAGCTATGTGGATCACTGTTGTTTCTGCCATTTGCTTTGAAATATGTTTTTTTTTGTGTTAACCTTTCAAAGAGAGGGAAAAAGTCAACCAAGACTATCACCTAACCAACAAAAATGACCAGGATCAGTGGTTAAAAACATTTTTTGGCTTCGGATCCTTACAGGAGCAGTGATTTAGTGGCATCTAGTGGTGAGGATTGGAGATTGCAACCAGCTGAAACTTCTTCCATGTGCCAAGCATGAACTCTCAGTTAGGATTCCTTCAGTGTTCATTGTTCAGGAGGTTTTTATCAGGTGCCAAATTATTTGCAGAGGTCCCTTCCTCTCTAAAACAAATAGACCAGGTGGTTAAAATTAGTAAAAACACCAAATAAAGCAGTTTTACGTTAGCGATCAGTGTTTCTCTGACGCTGTACGGCTTGTCGCAGACACACAGGTAGCCCAGCACCTGTAGTGTTCTCACCTTTTTCCTCTTAAAACTTAAGATACAGACGTGTACCTCCTGGGCGAGTGCAACCTTAAGGAGCTTTTATTTTTTTAGCATTACCTGATATGATAAAGTTGATGTATTTATTTCATCCAGTTGTCCTAATTGCACTATTATGTTATTCAAATCTGTGCCTTGTTGTACTACATGGTTGTCTGCTGTGTGTCTTGTTTGTATATGATGGTTGCATCTGCTATGCAGCTATGTCGCACTATGTGCCCAAAACAAATTTCCCGCTTGGGACAATAATGTTTATCTTATCTTATACTAGGATATGAGGTTCCTAACTGGTGCTTTATCTACAGTATGTCGATTTTCTGATGAAAATGTTATTGCTAGTGACAGATATTTGATCAAAATATTGCTAGTAGCAAGCAAGAAAGCTGTCAATAGGAACTGGGGTAAAGAAAAACCACCAATGAGGGATCAATAGCTAACAATAGTGGAAGAATTCTTTTTAATGGAGAAACTGACACACATACTGAGACTACAAGGAGCACAACTAGAAAGAAAACGGGGAAAGACTCAAAAAGACAACACTGGACTGGAATTAAAATCAGTAGACACACTAATCCTTAAAGCTGTAAAAATGTGTATTTACCTCAGCAGTTTTTGTTTTGTTTGCTATTATTATTTTTAAATTATTTTATTATTTCTTATGCTGTTGTAACCGACATGTCAATGTCACAAAAATGTTTTAAATAAAGATTTAAGGGGAAAAAAGAATCAGCACTTGTCTGAAGCTGTTTAGCTCATCGCAGAGGGGCTGCTAACTGCGGTGGCTGATGTGAAAATGTCTGGATATAGAGCCAGCTCTCAGTTTGTCTGTTCTGGACCACTGTAGAAACATAGCGGCGCAACATGGCGGACTCTGTGGACAAGGACCTGGACAAAGACAAGGACAAGTTTATGGGCAAAGCTCAATTTAAAATAACACAAACATGACGAAAGAAAAGATACTTATTATATTATATTATATTCCATTTCTGCCAATATAACCCCCTAAATCCTTTGCACTGTACCTTTAAACATTAAGCAGTATCCACTTTGTTTTGACCCCTTGGTATAGATTCCATTTCTCAATATTACCAGAGGCCACTTACTAATAATTTAAGCAGCAAAAAATTGTCAGAAATGTCAGAAAAAAATAAAAATATCAGTCATTTAGGAAATAGAAATATTTTTTTAAAACCTCATTTTGTTGAAAATCACATTTTTTTAGTGACCTACTGAAGGAGTTCTTGACCCCTAGATTGGGAACTACCACATCATATACATGGTTTATGCCTTGGGATGTCAAAGCAGGGCATTTCCTAAAGCAAGACTGAGAAATGTGCATCATAGACTTGACACTTGTCTATTTCTACTCAAGGTCTACCACCGGATACATCTGGCTCCACAACCTCCATCACCTAAACTAAGTTCAGCAGCACATTCACATTTGAATACACTCGCAGCCCAATGGTTGCCCTCTGAATGCTGACATTTGGAGCAAATCCCCTGCTGACTTAATCATGGCAAATATTGCGTGTCATTTGTGCACCACACTTGGACCTGGCTGATGTTAGTGGTAGTAATTCACCACTGCTGTGAGGGAGGACTCCCGGGGTGACGTGCCTTGTGCTCAAATCTCTCTTCTCTCTATCCCCGTATACCTCCGCCCTTTTCTCTCTGTTGCAACCTTCAGCCTGTCTCTGTCTCTTCTGTCTCACAGAGCAGAAGGACACTAGCTGTAGTAGACAGAAGCCATCTGTGAGGCAAAGGATCCTATAATGTCTCAGTTTACCCACTGTAACTTTAATTTTAAGTCATTTTTATAATTTATTATCTTGTAAAATAAATTTTATCATAACTGTCTGGGTAATCTCCCTCTCTAAACACCCTCCCCTCACCTCATCAGCATCATCCCACTACTTCTTCTCTGTTTACCTCTCCATGTGCTAGGAGTCCTCCAGAGCCCGCCCCTCTCCGCGCTGTAGCCAATCACATCGCTCGGCCTGTGAGAGGGAACTATTTGTACAGCCAATCGCTGCTGCGTCATCCAAGGAAACATGGCGGCGCACATTAGCAGAGCTGTGAAGCGACTTCTTCCTCAGTAAGTCACTTTAAGGTTTTCTGTATCTCCTTTTCACAAACGTGCTGTGTCTTCTTGTAGAAAAACTCACCGGACAAAATGTAACTGCGCTGAATTTGGTTGTTAAGTTTTCCTCCGTGTCACGGGGGCAGCAAATGTCACATGTTTTGTTGACTGTGGAGAAGTGCAGCAGTGTTTCTAACACCATTTATCGTTTGTTATCGCTGTTATGTGAGCCAGAATGACGAGATATAAAGTTGTTTGTAGCTCTTGTTTGCTGTGGGTGTAGAAAAGGTGGATATGTGCACAACGTCTGTGTCAGGAGGTGAACACTGCTGAGGTCCTGTGGCTCTGAATGAAGACAAGATGCTTCATGTTACTGATACCAAAACACACTGGAGTGCCAGTGTAAGAGTCTGGCTGTAGAAAGGTTAATTGTTAGCTTGTTAGGCTGCAGATGTGATGGTGTTGCTGTTGCTCTGCTCTTCTGTAGTCTGATGTTGAGGCAGGGTTTTGTGTTTCCATCTTGCTATCTGTGCATTTCTTTATCATCAAGGACCATGATAGAAAACTTTATTTTGAGTCTATGTGAAGCTCAAGTGTCAAATATTTCTAACTAATCTGGCAATGTCAGTCTAAGGCAGCCTGCACTAAACAGGCCTTTCATGTGGAGGCCAAGTGATGTCAATTTACCATGACTTTAAAGAAATAGCCAAATATTTTGAGAAATGCACAGGCCACACTGCCCGCGTGAGCAGCAAGTGTGCATCTCGAAACCTCCTCATTTAACACTTAGAAATCAGGAGCCCCCCCTATTTTTTCAGTGGGACGCTTGCGGTCTTCAGCATAAGTAGACAGTGAAAATGGAAATTGATAATCATATTGATATTATACCACCTTTTACTGCAGTTACAATCAGTCACAGACATTAAAAATTATATTTATTTTTAACTCAGCACTACTATGTTAATGTCAAAATAAAAGCCCTCTGACAATGTGTCTGTGACAGAATCCCTGAAATTGTGAACACAAGGTTTTTTATTATGAAATATTTGCAGGACCATTTTGTTGGAAATGCAGTGGCTTGCACAGCTTCATAAATTAGTGGAAATAAACAACAGAAACAGCACAAACAGAAATGTAAAAGAGTCAGCTTGTGGTTGACTGTTACTTTTCATCCACCCATTACGTCTGTGCAGAGCATCTTCGGCTGTAGTGCCGGTTACCTGGCAACCTCAGAAGACTCCAGGAAGTCACTGCACATGGCTGTGTTTTGCTCTGACTACATGCAGCATCCAAAATTTCACTCTGACATGCTATTTGAGAAGTCTTACATCGGGTTGTGTCAGTTTTTCCCAGTGAAGATATTCTAACCTACTCCTTGCGTCAAAAAACACTTGCTATGGCTCTGTTTTTGCGAAACTTTCCCTACTTCCAAGTGATTTTCAGAGCAACAGCAAACAGTTCCTCAGACTCGATCACAGCTCGATAGGCTCCCTGAATGTTGTTGCTGCTTGTTGTATATCTGGACAATTCTTTCAAACACCATCAGTCAGAGTCCGTTAGCTTACTGTATGTTAGGAAAGGGCGTAAAACAGTATTTGAGATTTTTTAGTATGTCCGAAACCTTAGTATGAAACAAATTGTACCTTAATTGCATTCTATTTCCGGTGAAATATTACAGTCTGCAAACACTGGACAGCAACACTTCAATTTAAGTGTAGATATAAGATTTCACTTTGCTGGGCTTAGTACAGTCTTAATGTTTTTTTGTTATGGCCGTTAAAGCTGAGGTTAACACAGTTTACCAATGGTTATGTATTTTTATCTTTACTTCCTTAGATTTAGGCAACAAAAGAATGTGGTTAGGTTGGAAAAAAACGTCATGGTTTACTTATAATGAGTAGGTACATCATCTGGTTTCACACTGGACACAAACCGTGGTCTGCCAGGTGAAGGTCTGGAGTTTGTTTGACCTATCCACCTGATATGTAATTTCACAGGCCTCAGTGAAACGGATTGATTCGCTCAAGAGGGAGCTGGTTGAGCAAAAACTTTGTGGTCACGTTGTTTCCTATTAGCAGTTTCTAATGTTTGGGTAACTGCAGCCCTCAAATGAATGTTTTTATATTAATTGATTTGACAAAACTTAATGCAAATATGATAATGACGGTTATTGGTATCGGTTATCTTTACATGTGTGACTTTGCACCAAAGCCAAGATTAAATTAATTTAACAATTGAGTCAAACACAGGCCAATTACATGGGTTGAATCTGTAATTTGAAGCAAAGGTCAGTGATGTACTTCATTCATAGAAAGCAGTTTTGTCAGTGTGATCATTTGGTTCCACATAAATAAATATAAATAATACAATCTGCATTTTTATTTTTATAACTACTTTGATCTTCCTTTGCTTTCCTTCACTGCAAATGATCAATCTCAATTATCTCAAAGTCATCACATTGATGCAAAAAATTATATGTCTGAAGCCACACTAGCAGCACTGTGGGGCTGTACTTATGCACAGCAGTGCTTAAAGTCAAAAGCCAACTTTAGCATGCTAATATGTTCACAAAGACAATGCTAACATGCTAATGTGTAGTATAAGGATGTTCACCATATTATTTTAGCATGCTAGCATGCTCACATAAGCAATTTAGCACAAAACAAGTAGCACAAAAAGTACAATTTGTGCTTATTATTTTGTTCATAAACCAGTGTTTTGGACAAGTAGAAAACTATGACCTGAAGGTGGCAGTAAATTAAAAGGGATCACCAAGGTTATTCATTCACGCAGCTAGTGTGGTTAAAAATTCCAATATTTCTGTAAAATATGGCACACATTGGCCTAGTACAGTTTAGTCAATACTTTGCCCACAAAATGATCATTTCATCCAAGTAAAACACATGCATTTTCAATAAATCCTTACTATTTAAAACAGATTTGAAGGTTGCCTTGGCATGAGTAGCATTTGAACTCAAATGCGTGCATTTGCCAGGCGCACTATTCAAAAGTGTTTTTAAATAGTTGTGTAGATGTGTACTGAGCATACGACTGGATAAATGAGACTTGGATTAAACTGTATGAGAGTTTGTAAACCGATGTTTTGATATAATTTTGCTGTTGTTGAACGTGGCCACCTTCAACTCTAATTCATCAAGAATTGTCTCTGTTTTTGAAATCTTGTTTCACCATGGAGACGTTTTCGAAAAAAGTTTTCTTTATGAATTCAACATAACACGGGATGAGTAACTGATACACAAATGATCATTTTGTAAGCAAAGTAAGGAATAGTTTTTATAAATCGTATGGCAAACTCTTAAGGTAGACATATTCATATTTAGGGTAGCAAGATAATGGATTTTTGCCAATATTTTGTCTGCCGATGTAGATATCAACACCAATTATGTACACATGTTTTTCCACCCAATTGTAGAGAACGTAAGTCTCTCCTGTAGTGGAAATTACATAATGTCTACTCTAAAGGCCCGAACATACTCGGGCGTACTATAAGTGGAGCGGACTCCGCGAGGAATGTCCGCAGTCATTCGGGCTTCCATAGTCGAGCGCACTTCCGCGTTGTAGTTTCCTGTAAAAATGTCCGTGAAAAATCCCTGCGATGTGAAAAATACATGCCGAGCAGTCACTGGTGCGCGGAGCGGAGTCTGTGCGATCGTAAAATCTGAGCTTTGCGCGCACAGGGCTTGCGGACGTCTGCGCGGACCTCCGCGGAGTCCTTTCCGCGTACGTTCCACCCGAGTATGTTCGGGCCTTTATTGTGATGGCCCTGGTGACAGATGCAGACACTACTTTCAAAATGTACATTGGGCAAAACAAGAAAACTACTTCTACTCAAGTAAAACATGCCGTGCTTCTATTTATGTAACATTTTCAAAGAAAACTGTAAAATGTATTCCACTTTAACAGGCTTGGATGATGGTTTCTCTAAGACAGACCTGACAAATGACCACAACCAAGGCAAATTTGACCTATAAAGTTGCATAACTAAAGTGTCATCTTATTGGCCTGTCATATTGACAGAAATGTTCATTTCAGGCCGATGCCCATATGTCCTTTTAAAGCTGAATCTTATGAATATTGTCAAATGGAGGATCTGGTGCTTTTTAATTTAGATATTAAAAATTAGAGACTAAAAGTCAGGATGTTGCCTTCGCTGCTTGATTTTACCCATTCATTTAAAACCTGTCTGTTTTAAGTCCCCCACCTTTATGGAAGTGCAATACTAAATACCTGAACTACTCCTTCAGGAATACAAGCACTTACATACTTATTAGTCTTGTGTGGATTTCTGCAAGGTTACGTCATGAGACTCGGTGACAGATGGTCAGCAGTCAAAGTTGCCTGGTGTTCCTCTACCTTTTCGTAAATTGTCACGCAAGTCTCATAGGAGGTCTAATGAGAAACTTCAGACACTTTGAATGTCAGTTAGAAAGAACTTAAGTGAGTTTAATATTCTAGTAATGTGTCTGTACTGGTCAACCACATTGTGACATGTGGCTCTAATTCAAGGCGCATGAATTTCCAGAGGCACAAAGCTGATGATCCTGCCAAATTAGAGTGTGAAGTCACTGTCACGCCAGTCTGTTGTTAGTGTGTGTGTGTGTGTGTGTGTGTCTGTCTGTGTGTGTGTGTCTGTCTTTGTTCGTTTGTGCTTGTGGTGATAGCCTGGAAACATGAGAAATAAAATGTTTTCTCTTTGTCAGTGATCCCCTTTTTAACTTAGCATCTCACATTTTTCTTGCGGTATTTTAATCATCTTATAAAGCCTCTTTCTGGTTATTTTTATGATATGTTAACATGTGCAGACTTGCGTACAGCATGAGCGGATAAAAAGTCTACCTTCTTAATGGGATTCATATTAAATTTTGGCTGATGTTTTCTGGGAAGCAGTACTTACATGGTTAAATGCAGCCCTCTCAGATGGCTGGAAGTAGGGGAGGAATGTGTGTGCTTGTTTTATGGACAGCCTAGAGCCCTCGCCCTGGCATTGGCGGCAGACTGCTCTTTGTCACAAACACCCTCGTGTCAAAGATGCAACAGCATCCTGGAGGAAGCATTGACTGCCGCTATGAAGTCGACAAGTGATGAAAGTAGCCTAGAGGTTGTCAATTAAGAGAGCCAAGGCCTGGACCTTATAAGTTAATGGGCAGTTTCCCCTCTCAGGGCCTGCTAGGGCTTTATAGCACAGCTTATAAAAACCCCAAGTGTAATGCACCCCTATAACGTTTTCAATTAAGAGAAAGGGCATAAAGCAGCGCAGACACTTGGCAGTCATGCTAGAATGTTTATAAAGTGGCATTTGGCATAAATTGGGAGGGGAATTTTCAATTGCCCCAGTTGTTTTAAAGCAGCAGCTACTGTGCAGAATTTTATTTTGATGGCACTTCATGCTGACTGGAAGCATTACAGACTTCCTGGTGTCTTCCCATTACCAATTCTTTTCAGCTTGGTCATATGGACGCACAGCCTGAAGTTTAAAAGCTATGGCTTCTCAGTTGTAAAAGAGATTAGAAATTAGAGCAAATTTGATATATCCTTGTAATGTTACACACTCTTTATATTACTGTGCAAAGTGTCATTAGAAATGCAAATGTCATTTCAAAGTAAATTGGCAAATTTACATATTAACTGTGCAATCATACAGGAGGAATTCACATAGAATGCAATTAAAGAAAATGGAATAAAATGGCAGATTATTACATTTGTGCACCCCTCTCATTTTAAATGCTCAAAGAAAATCCCTTCAATCATCTGGTGTCGTCTGAGGTTGAGCTAGCCTCGGCTTCCGGTAGATAAATAAATGAGTGTTGAATAAACACCAATGTGTTGACACCTCATTTCCCCATTGATTGGTGGTGGAAGCCGATCTTGAGGTGTGTGGCCATAATCCAATCAAGCAGGAAAACAACCACGGGGACTGTGTAACCAAATGCTTCAGGGAGGCAGGGCGAGCAGGTTGGCCAAGTAACCTTAAACCATGTGTGTCTTTCTTGAACTACTTAATGGTTTATCTAATCTTTTTTAACCTGACACATACTGCATCACGGTGCCAAAGTTTGCCTGATATCTTTTTTTTTTTTGAGACACAATCTTGCTCTTTCCTCTGTATTATGTTGGAGACATTCACTGTCAGGCAGGAGACTATTTGTTTCGTCAAGCTGAATTAAACGACACTAGCAAAATACATGATGGGGTTCAAGTAAACAAAATCTACACCACGACATCACTGCCTGTGGTTGCATTCACCAGCGACTTTTTTTTTCTTCCACTTTGCTTTTTTTTTTTTTTTTTTTTGAGCCAGTGAATCAATAAATCGCTCTATTACCTGTTGTTGACCCAGCTAGTCTTGCCTTTGAAATCTGTTACAGAGCATTAAGTTAACACATGTTGCTGTGTGAAAACAAAGCTCTGGCGACCGGCGTGGCGGCCAGCTGAATAAACGTGGTTTTGAGGGAGCCGTGTGGGATGGCAGAGAAGAGAGGCCTACACTTGTCCTAGCGCTCACCAAGGTGGATCCATGCGGCCAACAGATGGATATGTTACCCTGTATCCCCACAGAAGGAAGAAAAAAAAAACCCCAACCAAAACAAGTGTCTGTGCTTCAGCACTGAAGCCTTTGATCAACAGCACATCTTTGGCTTCAGAGTAGGACTTCTTCGGACCCCAGAGCGCACATGGAATCGCATCTGTATAAACACGACCGGCGAGGAATGTGTGAACAATGCAACAAAAGAATTTTGTTCAAGAAACGTGGGGAGGACTTGGCTAACGAGTGGTTTATGTGGTTTAGAGTTTGAGCGTGGTGGTCGGATTGAATGGGAAGCTGGGGAAATATTCTCTGTTTTTAATGATAACACGAGTGGGAAACTGGTGTTTTTGCTTTTTACAGATGTGAGCCAATACAAGTGGTGTGATGAAATGATCCTTTTTAAGACCAGTGCAGGGTGTCAAAAATGACACAGCAATGTGCAGGCAACTATAGGTATTTTTATTATAGTCTTAATGAGATTGCATTTTATGTAATGGCTTTCTGTTTTTAAACAAATTGACAAAAAAAAAAAAAAAAAAAAAATTTCGAAATAGAAAAGGCTGCAATTGGTATTCACTTAAGGGACAACTATCTTTGCAGCAGTGACAGGTATTTATTTGCTCCACCTCCGATCGGCTTCAATCGTTAGCGATGGAAATACAACGCCTTGGTGGATGCGCTAATTTTAGGTCCTTTGCCGACACGATGCAATGATAGGCGCCACAAACTACTGTCCGTCTCCAATCAAGCAGTGCTGAAATGTTGTCCCAAATTAGCCCGCACTGATATCGAGAGACTGAATAAGTAAAAGAAATACAAAAGAATTAACCACCGTAACATTTTCATGGGCCATATGCTGCTTTCTACTGTTTACTAACCTGTTTTCCGGCCAGTCCGTGATGTCGAATGTGACACACCAGAAGAAAAACTGCCTTCTCGTCTACTGCAGAGACATGTCTACGACTCTAGTCTACAGTCAATGGGAAAAGCAGTCTTTGGCCTATTTTTGACCAGGGTTTGGGAATCATAGAGGATCCACGGTACGATATTATCACGATACTTAAGTCACGATACTTAATATTATTGCGATACAATATATTGCAATATATTACCTTTTTTCAACACCCCCCAAAAAACTCTGTCAACATCTGTTCTACCTAATAAGATAAAGTTTTCAGTCTGTTCATCTCACCTCAGCAATTATTTGCAGAGGTAAAATGTAAATAGTGGACTGAAAAAGCAATTGATTATATTAGTTAGTTAGTAGTTAGTAGCAGTTTATTTCGAACATGTAAGTAGCAAATAAATAAAATAATCATACACTGGTAGACAGACATAAAACACACTAAATAAAGCATGTAAACTGAAAACAACATAAAATTATTTGATTTCCGTGTCCAAAAAGGAGTGGGAGGAAATACAAACTTATTTAATCCCACCCCATCTCCATAAATTAATAGTCAATTATGTATCAGTTAACCATCAGTGTAAAGCTGTACAATAATTAATTTTCCTAGACCTATTCTAATATATTAAATTAATTACCAATAATATTTCTTACAGCAAGATATGAAATGATTACAAAAATATTTAGAAAATAAAGGTTCTTATAAACATACGTTATTAAAAAAAAATCCCTTAATCATGTACCCTCATTCGATTATTCTAGTAGGCTACCTAAAGTTTAATTTGCATTTGTAACATTGATAATTTATATCATAAGAAATCTATACTTGCGTGACGATACGATATTGCCACAAAAATATTGCGATACTTTGCTGTATTTTTCTACCCACCCCTATGTTCAATGGGCTTTCCCACTTTTACAAATAACGTGCATACGCATGCTGATATTGGTGGAAAATGGGTTTTATTGCGGTCGTAGGATTCTGCAGTGCAGTTGTCCAAGCCGCAAATCTGTTTACATGTTATGATCATAATCTGTTTGGTCAGTAAATAGCCATCAAATATTTTTTGATATCACACGCAGACCTCCATAGAGAGACCACCCAATTTCCTCCTGATTGTCACGACAATTCGTAGCCTGTGTAGATGTATTTATTGAACTGTATTAAAGCATTTACTGTAGGCATGACTAACAATTTCTAATAAAGAGTGTGTTGGAGCTGGTACAGTTTAGCCCATGTAGCATTAATTGGGTAGCCGTCAGAGTTGTGTGTGGGCAGGATATTACTTCCAGATTTGGAGTCAGCGTCACTGTCAAAAGGCCAAAGGCGTTAGTTTGGCTATTAAATAGATACAGATTTGGGTTCAATTTACACTTCAGAAACGTATAGGTGTACTTTTGCATCACTGACGTTAGAATGTTGTCATTAGTTTTAAGGTGAAGCCATGTCTTGTCCTTTCCACTCTCCCTCTGCCACGATGGTGTTTTGGTCTTCTCACAGCAGCGAGGTTGGCTCATTGCCATGGTGATGGTTGGCTAGTTCCAGGGCGATGAGGTGTAATTTACCCAGCATTTCCTGTCTGATACACAGCACCCTAATGAGTAAGAGGCCTGCTTTTATAGCAGAGTGTTTGTTAACCAGGCACAGCAGGGTGTGTGTGTGTGTGTATGTGTGTGTATGTGTGTGTATGTGTGTGTGTGTGTGTGTGTGTGTGTGTGCCATTCTGCCTTGTTTGTTAAAGCGTACGTACACCTATAGGTGGGACTATCTGCAATAATACACGGGTCCATGCTGTGGCCACATGGCTGCAGTTCTTGGTCTGACCCCTCGGTGTCAGTATTGACAGCGTGCTTTGTGAAGAGGACTCTGAGATCAGCTTGTGATGTTTGTTGTAGTACCAAGTGAAGTTTCATCTCATGAATTTCCCTCATTAAATCACTCCACAATGTCACTGAGTGACTGTCGAGGAATCTTCATTTGGAATATCAACAACTGTGTCTGCATAATAAAGTTGTGCTGCCCTCTTTTCCTCTTGTGAGAGACTCAGTACTATAAGGGCCACGGTGTGCCTTTAAATGCAGTGTTATTGTTACGGTAAACTAAAATAAACCTAATATTAACAAAGTGCATTATAGAGGATAAAAACATTTTTACTTTAATTACATTTAAAGGGGAGCTATGGCCATTTCAAAATTCATTCATATGCATATTCCCAAGACAGTCCAAAAAATATTAATAAATATAAATAACTCTAGTTTTTGGATTTGAGAGAGTGCTAAAAGTCAAATTTATGTGATAAAGTTTGGAGCTGCTCCATAGACCTTAAATGTTAAATGTTTAAATGGCCCTGAGAGCACCCAGGGGAGTGTGAGTATAGACCGAATCACAATGTTTGTTTACAGTGACTTCCTGGTAGACAGTCCCTCCGTTATGTTCATAAAATCAAATGGCACTGTGCCAACGCTGCCTCACTTGGTTAGTTTTTAGCCACCCAATAAAAGGCACACCTACAAAAATCACCATCGAACTGATGGTGATTTTTGTAGGTGTGCCTTTGAAAATTGCACACCTCAGATCAACTCGCCAATCCGGCTCTGTGTGTCTGAATGCTCGCAGCTTGCCGGCAAAACGGCCCAACATTCGCGGAAAATCTGGCAGTGTAAAAGGGGCTATTGTATATGGAGACACTCTGGATTTTGACATCACAAGTTTGAGACATGCCTCTCTGATTCCTGGCTTTGAGAGAGAGTAGCTCATGTTCTTGAGTATTGACTGAACTGTCCTAGGCCATGGAAATAACATATTGGAATTCCTGATTTAGGTGGTGTCCCCCTTTTAATGCTTAAAGATTAGGCAAATAATTGATAAGTTGTTTGACAGAAGATACGATAGGATACGATGTGGTGCGATATGATACAATACAATACACTTTATTGGACTCAGGAGCTGCACAAGTATTGCTGCCTTACATGATAGAAGAAATGAATTACACACCATAAAAACACATACTACACTTAACAGTATTGCACATCAGCCACTCATGTACAGCACACAACAGAGCACCATAAGCAAAACACACCACAACCCCTACACATCAAGCGACCAAGATCAGAAGGCGACAATTCTGATAACCAGATGGCTTGGATCTACTCTTTTATTAGGTAAATCACCAAATAGTTACTGTTAACAGCTGCACAGATGTTGTGTTGTCCACTTCCTATCACTGATATGTTTTTTCGACTGCTGAGTAAACACTTGTTAGACATCGCACGGGCACATTTAATGATCAGATGCTGAATAACTATTCATCAGCTGCAGCTCTGCTGGCCTGAGCTCAACTCAATAGATTCATAACGTTTAAGTTTGCTTTTGTAATTATATAATTACCGCTCTCATAAAGAGGGTTTTGATTTGATGGGCTCTTGTGATACAAAACTTTTGACATTCCTGGATCAGATTAATGGACAGTTGCAGTATTTCATATTTGGTCCATTGACCCTAAAGTGAAAGCACTGTGATACTCCTATAGTTTTAGAAGGTAATTGATCTTGTTCTTGCCATTTTAGTTCTGCGCTGGCTCCACCATTTTTCGCAGCTTCTGTACAGTAAGAAAACTTCTCTCATTGATCAGTGGATATTGAACCGCTATATGATCATTAACACATAAAGCCCTCTGCTGAAAATGTTACAGGACAACTCTGATGTGTCTGTCTGAGTCCGTATAAAATCCTGCGTCTGATTTATTCGAGCGTGCCGGGAAGAGTTGGCTGCTTCCTTTTGGTATTTTGCCGTTTTTGGAGCTGGCTTATAACTTCTCATCACATCACTGGCACAAGTTGCAGACAGGCAGCCTCCTGTTAGCACTACACTTCATTAGAACCAGGTTTCAGTGGTACCACACACATTCAAACAGTGGGGCCATCTCCCGAGCATCAAAGGAGGTTTTATACAAAGGGTTGTCTCTGTGTCTGTCTTCCCATCAGTGTCTGCTAATGATGCATGCTGCACACGTTTTTAACATTGACACCCCCCTCCTCCCTATCACTCATTTACACACTCAATCTTTGCTTCCATTTCTCTCTCCCTCTCCCTCTCCCTCTCTCGTCTCTCCCTCTGCCATTCGTGGTGTTTGTTTGGCTGCTGGGTTTTGTTTGTTTATTGTTTCCAGATGGCAGACGCAGACTTCATTTGTGTGGCTTTCAAGTTTCCAGAGAGCTTTTTACTGCCTTGGCTCAAGCGCTTATCCTGTTTCCTCTAGCCGGGCTTTATGATGGGCCCTTTTATACGTAGCAACTGGAAACAACTGTCACTACCAGTCTGCGTCGGGGAGAGCAGAAGAAAGCCCAGAGAAAAGTGTCTCTTTCTCTGCACACTATCCATCTGAACATCTTCATTAGCGACAGAGCAGTCCGTCCACAGAGGAGGACAATGTTTCTTTTCCCCGAGGGTGAACTCTGCTGGCTTTGTGGAATAAGAGAATACCCTCGACTGTGTTCACCACTCCAAACTTCAACTGCATCACCAGCGGTCCCACAGAGCAATAGGATGTGCAAAACTAATTCTTTGTTGACATGACGGTTAGGCAGCGTGCTCACAGTAGTGATGAAGCCTGTGGTTTTTTTTTTTTTGGTTTTTTTTTTCAGGACCTCACTGAGTCTAGTCTGGGCATCATTAAGCGCTGTGACATCACTTATTTACAGGAACACAGGAGGTCGACTTGCCCAGTAAATGTGGGGGAGGACCAGTACATGTCTTTACTCATCGGATGCGGTTTTAAGACGGCGCAGTAATCAAAGCTCTCAGCTATATAAAACCCTCCCCTTCTCCTTAAGGAGGCCTTTTCTCCTGGCTGCTGCTGAATGAGTGATTACCCTGGCATTCCGACCTGCCTAATCCCATTTCTAGCAGTGATTTAACACAGAGGAGCAGTGGCCAAGGCACTGCATTCACTGACCTACCCCAAAAAACTAGTCAGTGAAAGGAAATGCCAACTGTTTGGCTTCATCTTTCTGTGACAAACAAGCTGACGGTGCAGATACAATTCCTCATGTAAATGGTGAGGGTACCAGGAAGCCAGCTGTGTCACCGTCCCATTCGTCACGCATTAAAAGTCATACAGTAGCAAGTGTTTGACATGACGTCAGCTCTAATCACAGGATAATTACGTGCTCGTTTAGGACCTGTCAAGTAGTGTCGTATATGTTGAAAACAGCGACGCAGTCATCACACTAACCCGCTCGTGACCCTGCACAAGGGGATCCGAGCCGAAGTGTGAGGGGATCCGACTTTAATGTTCACGTAATCAGTGGTGTTTGTGTTTTACCACCACTGAGCGCCTGGCTGGCCGGCTAATCTCATCAGGGTTTGGGCTCTGGTGCTGGGGTGAGGGAGAGGACAGCCTAGCATGACCCATATCTCCGTGCCAGGACGGCTACAACACTCGGGCTCGACTGTGTAGTTCCATCAGAGTTTACTATGAGGCCCTTTGCCAGGGTGTTTACTACTGGACTGTCTGGCACAACAAGATAATGCCTCTACTAATGCCCTCTAAGGACACAGCCACTCTCACTAAGGAGGGTCTGCTCTTTTTCATCACGCCAGACTCTGTGCAACTACATAATAACATCACGGAGCACTAATGATGTAGCGATACACTGGTTTACGTAACAGGTTCATAGTTTTAATAGGTAGTAATGTTCTGTCTGTGTCTAAGAGTGGACAAAATAAATACTGTGTAAAGAAAATGGAACGAGTGAGATAGGAGGAGAAGGAATTCTGGTCACTCTTATGTTTCATTCAGAAGATACTGCTGCTTGGTTTCTTAATGTTACTTAGAACTCTTCTCCTCGGCCTTCGTCAGTCTATAAAACCTCTGCCTGATTTCTTTCTGTGCAGCCAATTGCACAACAGCTTTATACCATCATTCTTGTGTTTCACTGTTTTTCTTCCATGTGAATCATGATGGCATTCACCTGTTCATGAGTGTTGAGTTAAAGGTACGACTAGAACATAATCTGCATACCCTTTAAATGATCCAGCTCAGTGCAACACTGTTCCTAACTATGGTTTGAATGATTATAGAGTTTGATCAGCATCTGAAGATGTAAACATTTTAAGCCTCTCAAAGAAAGGATTGATTGCGTGGAAGTTGTACAAGTGCACCTGATATACTGGTGTAAATTAATGTCTCCTCTGCCCTTGAAGTTAGTGAGCAGTTGTCCAGTAATCATGCAACATTATTTTTAGCCCTAGCTGACAAAAGTTTTTCAACTGTTTGACCTGCGATCGTTGTAACAGATATGAAGTAATCGTCGCTATGATTGCTTTCCAGAGTTGTCTTGTCTGTGAGTATTATAATTAACCTTTATGCATTGTTTGGGTGTCTGATAAGCTTTCAGACTCATGGATCTGTTACTGAAACTGGACTTCCTGGAACATATTTTATGTCCCATAGGTACTAGGCATGCCACGAGAACTGATACTTTGGTACCAAGTCAAGTGCCAAAATTTTGAAAGCATGACGGTACTCATTTTCCCCCAGTGTTTTAAGTACTTGGGATGCAGTTATTCCAGATCTGATGGGCACCATATGCCTGCAAGTGGTTAGAGGAAAAGGCACCTATCAGCATGTGTGGCTGCAGTGACAGCTCTTTTTAAAAAAAATAAATAAATAAATAAAATTAGGCCAGCATATTTTCAGTTCAATTCAATAGAATTTTATTTATCCTGAAGGAAATTCTTTTAATGATCCACAACCAGACAACCAATGGGTTCCCCGGGTCAGGGTCACTCACTGGGCCCAGTTTTTTAACAATAGATTATTAAATATCTGGTAGAATATACAAATATGCAAGATAGAAGTGTTTTCTAGGAGCAAAAGCAAAAATCAGTGCCTAATAGAGTAACAATAGAAGTATGATAAGTACAGGAGTTTCTAAAATGGTGGAAAAAACAGACTGCGTCTGCTAATCAATGTTATATTGAAGGTGATATAACAATGAGAAGTAGTTTGCATTTGACTGAGAATGATATTGCACTACATTGAGAAGTGATCATAATATTGAGGAATTATATAAATACGAACACCAGCAGTGGGACGAGATGCTGAGCGTAGATTCTGTGCTGTGTTCTGAATGTTTGCCGTGTTTTTCTTGGTTGGGTAAAAAAAAGTACCGAACACCAACAACAATGGAAAAGAAATGGAAATATATTAATATACGTTTCCTTGCCCACAAAGTTTCATGAGCCCGCACAGAATAGTACTTTGCTTTCGAGGTGGATCATCGGGGATTAATAATAAAATTTAGATTACATTTTATTAATTTTTATTTTATCAAAGTAATGTATGTTTAAGTACATGGGATTTAATTATTGATTTATTTTTTACCGTGGCATTAGATTGGGTATTTAGAATTATTGAATTTAACTCCTATTGTTATTGACTACTAAATTTCTGGTATCCCGAAATGCTTAATATATACCTGCACTATACTGAGAACTAATGGAAGGTTGTTCGGTTTGGTATCATAAATAAAGTTATGGCTGTTTGCTGACTTTGCAAAATACATCACAGTACCCTTACCATGACAACAAATCTGTGAAGTCACCTGTTACCTTGTCATGATAGTGAGGCAGCAGGGGCACCACAAATGAACAAAGAAAAAGGCCTCATGGGGGCTGGTGAAATTAATTCAAACAAATATGGTTTTATATTATGTGATTTTTTTTTTTTTAATATATATATATATATATATATATATATATATATATATATATATATATATTTTATGACACCCCTTTTTGTGCTGTAGAAATTTAAATTTTACACAACATTAAGTTAATTTACTGTTGGCAGGTTGTGGTAAAGGCTTGTTTGTGGTTCTCCATCATGAAATACCCTTTGCTACACACATTGTTGTGTTAGTGAACTGACACCGTTGCACTGCTGCGCCCACGGGAGGTCAAAAACCTGCTCAGTCCACTCCCTCAACTCACCATTCAACCTCTGGACACACACACACACACACACACACTGAGGAAACAAATCGGCAGCTGGCTGTTTGATGGTCTAATTTAAACCAGTGGATATTTTTGAGCTGTTTCAATCCCCTGACGTGTGTGTGTGTGCGCGCGTGTGGACACAGGGGCGTAATAAAGGAAGTTCCTTTATGCGAGTGATGGATAGTTTTCCTATTTTGCTGTTAAGATGTATTCTAAATATTTAGTTTTCCATTTTATAACAAGGCTAGTCATTGATATGGATGCCAGGAACGGCTGCACCACCCATTTGTGAGTGTCTCTTGATCTGCAGTTCACATGTACTAACGTTTCATCTGCCTCGCTGGGCTCCAAGTAAAGCACACAGTCAGTACGTATTCACACCAAAACTCAGAGCCACCACAGTCATGAAAACATAAAAGAAATAATTTGACCTCCAGTTTATGACTCATTCCAGTTGGCCTTATTTTAAGACATGCATGCAAGTGCTGTTTGTGTTGAGTCGGCGGTGAGGGGAACTGCTTATTAAACCATCTGATCCAGTTTTGCGCAGGCTTGATTGGCCTTTTAATTTGCAGTAATAATTAATTCAGGATACTCAGACATCCATCTGGGAACACGCGTTCAGATCAAACAAACCATTTAAAAGAGTTAAAATTCTCGCCGAGGCCTAATTATCACCTAATAGCTGATGTGGCAACAAACAAGTAATTATTATCTCTTTTGCTTCTATTAGCCCAACAAACGAGTGGAGACACCTCTGGGTAATAAAGGGTTAGTGTTTATGAAAATTGATCCTGGGTGCTAAATGTTGATTTAATTTGAATTTCAACTTGCTCTTCAACTTCAAAATTTTGGTCTAGCATTTGCTGTTGTTGTATTTTACCTCCCATATTCACCACGTATGTTTGTATGTGCAGATGCCTGTATGGTGAAGAATATGAGAAATTATTAGACTTTAATTCAGTCATTGTTTTATTAAGAATTGTATCATCTGGGGATGCACCGATTTATTGGCTGCACATTGGTGTCGGCCGATACTCGCTTTGTTGACTGGCATCGGCCTATTGGCAAATAAGATGATATTCACCGATGATGGTGGCCGATGTTTTTCTGTTGTGTCACATCAATTTTGCGCAGGCTAGAAAGCATGGCTCCAGACTGACAGCGTCCGGGAGACAATAGAAAATGTGTTTTGGATGTATCAAGGTCTACTCGGGATGCCTTCAGGACGAAAGAACGCTGTAAACTCACTATAGATGCATCAGAGGACACACCCTGTTGTTTCCCCGATAAAGCTACATTGTGAACAACGAATCTGTGTTGACATTGAAAGGTGAAGAGCTAGTTAACGTTAGCTATTAGCAGCCGGAGGCCACACTAACTGCAGACGGAATTGAATTGAATTGAATTATGAGGCATTCATTGTCCATTCAGTAAAAATTTGAATTTGGTGAGTTGTAATGTTCTCCTGATGTGTTCAAATATATTGTAAAGTGTAGTTTTTGCCAGAAACTTGAATAGGTACAGTTTGAAGGAGAAATTTGTTGTTTTCACAGCAATAGAAAATAGATACTAGAGAATTATGATATTTTATGTATAATGAATAGACTGTTGAAACAGTTTCTTTGAAGGTTTTTTTTTTTTTTCATGAAAAAGGTTATATTAAAGCTTGTTTCATGAATTTGTATGGTCAATCCGGTCTCATTCCGAAGTCACTGAATACCAGCGCTTGGGTTGAGACTTCTGCGTCAGACACCGTTGATTAAAAAGCCGTCCTTTTATATTGGTGTGACATGCAGCCGGGCGCCGTCAGAGTTTAATGGTGCATCTGATGGAGTCAGGGGGAAATGGGGCTGGACAACAACGCAAGTTAAGGGGGCTAAAAGTCAGAATTGGTTGGGTGGGAGGGCAGGTGGATGGGTCCGACAATCACCGACTTTCACCTGGGACTTTGACCCAAGAGGCCGGTGTTCACCTCTTGTAAAGCCAAACCCTGTTAGTTTTCCTAAACCTAACCACACCTTTTGTAGCCTGAACCTAACCACATGCGAGTGTTGGGTTAACATAACCACATGTGTTTGTTGTTGAAAGGAAGAAACTTCAATTTGCAGTGTTGTACCAACATAGTAAGTTTATTTTGAAAGTGACTCAATGGAAGCTGTACATTTCCTGTCAAAAATTAAGCGTATTTTGAAAAAAAACAATGCATGTAACAAGCTGAAGTTGACACAGCATCCCAGAACGTCAACAACCGACGCACCCAGGGTACCTTTCACATCATATGTCGACATGGAAAGCCCACGACCAAGTGGCAAAATGTGACGAGGTCGGAGTGACAGTGTGTTTGTTCTTTCCACATTCAGAAAGGTTAAGGAAAAAACTGAGCACAAGGGTGGAAAAATAGAACAGTCATGGTTACAAATATCCATTTTCAAAGAAAGGCATATATATTCAGTATATTGAAATTCATGTATCAGTTAGTGCAGATATTTTTCCCACTGTAATAAATCATCTATATCTTCCATTTACTAACAAAGACATTTTCTCACACTCTAAGCTAACAGGTAATGTTTTCCCATCCATTTAGGTCAAATCTCTCTTATAATTTCCAACCATTCTTCTATAGTAGGGGATTCCGTCTTGTACCATTTCCTTGTTCTTGCCTTCTTGCTTGGGATCAATAATATCGTGGCCAAATATCTTTCATAATCCATGACATAAGCATTTATATTTCCATAGTACATAACTTTGCAGTTATTAAGTATTGCATATCCCAGAAATTTCTTTTAGATGTAACATTCACATTTTCCCAGAATTAATGTAGCTTGTGATATTCCCAAAAAATATGTGTGGTTTGCCTCCCTATTCCAAGGTATTCGCCAGCATGGTTGTTGTGACAGTTTTGTTACTCCTTTTTTTTAGGTGCAATGAAGTAAATTTGAGTTTGTAGTGGTGTGTTGTGTTTCACACATGTTCAGCCGTTTGTCATTTGTAATTTCAGTGTTAAATTCTCTCTCCCGTTTTGTCTTGATGCACATGTAGAGAAGGCTTTACATTCCCTCAGATTTTGATATAGCCCAGAAATCACTTTGAATCTTGCCCCACTGTATACCCGTATCATTACATCAAGCAGTCTGTTTACGGGCTTTGGGTATTGTATATATTCCCCCAACTGCAATGACTGAATTACTTTAAAACTGTAATGAAAGGTTCTTTGTTTCCCTGTCACAAAAGGGGGAATAAATAACACCAATAACTAAAAACATTGATAACAGCTATCAGCCAAATTGTCATTTTAAACATTGTTATTGGCCCTGAATTTCACAACCAGCACATCCCCAGTATCTTCTACTGTAAACTCCATCAGCTATTCATCAAACGTATACAGGATTCATAGACTGAAGATGTGTCACCTCACGACTGGTTCATTTGTTTAGCCAACAGCCCGCTACCTAAGCGTATTAAATCAATAGATTAAAAATGTACCTCGCTGTGATGTTAAAGAATAAAATACAGACATGCACACATAGAAACACAAACACAAGCAGCATGGTAAGCTCGCTCATCTTTGATGTATCCCGATTGACAAAGAGACTCCCTCCTATCAAAGGATTACAAATAAACTCCAATGAAAAGACTGATGCACAAAAGGTGGCCTATGTTCTCTCTGTTTGTTTGTTTGAAATCAAAGTCTGTTATGAATTAGTAGTTTGTGTTTCTGCTTTTGATCTAAATGTACCACATGATAGCTGGTTCCTTTTTTTTGATAGTGGAATTTGTTTAAAGATGCACTCCCAGTTTAACCTTGCATTTTAAGAGTAGTGTTTGCTATGGGGCTGTATTCACCATGAAAAGTGGACTAAGCACTGAATCAGACAGGCCAGACCACAAGCAAATTGCCATGCCTTTTAGTCCCATCTTCGATGATGCGGTACTTCCTCAGGCTTTTGTCTCCAGTTTGGGGCGCAGCTGTCAGGCTAGGTGCTATCCACGCTCCCCTCCCAAAAACCTCAGGCCACGCGCCGCTGCACCCCAAACACTAAATAGGAGCATTAGACACACCATGTTAAGGGCTGCTGGTGTTTGAGCTGTGGCTGTGGGTGCGTATCTTGTCCCATGGCCAGAGACATGCGCATTATCACAAACACACACTCCCAGCTGCACACCACACTGCAAAAGTTATCCTCCGCTGCTGCCCTTTCTGTAAGACAATAGATTTATTCTTTTGTGCCAAACATCCCATTGTCCTATTGCTGACTTCTGTTCTGTCTGCTGCCCGTCGACCCCTCTCTCTGCTTTTAGTTTCCCCCCGCCCAGCTACAGATCTGCACTGTGGAAATACCCACAAGGCCTATCTACCCATATGTAGTGTTGCAGACTTTGATTATGCGCCACCGGCATCACACCTCAGCAGGGTATATCCAAACATGAAAATTAATTCACAGCTAAATGCTGCTATATGCAGTCCGAGAGGGAGAGGAGAGGAGAAATCAAACACAGGTTTACACTAGTGAACAGAGCCGGCATTAAGAGAGAGAGCCTAAAGGCAGGCAGGGAAGGCAGTGTTCATTAATGTGCAAAGCAAATGGAACAGTTACTTCCCCCCCTGCCCCTCCAAACAACACACACACACACACACACACTAACACATACACACAAATGCAGTGGTCATTTCAATAGAGGGAGAGGCCTTTGATTGCAACGAATTAAAAAAAATTGACCTAAATAAAGTAGATGTAAAATATTCCAGGAGCTGCTTAAAAATCAAGTTAATGAAAAAGAGAGAATAAAATCAGCATAATGAGCCGTAATTGTAAACAAAGCCGAGCACTCGCAGGAGAGCCACATTGATCAGTCTTAAACCAGAACGTTTGGGCCAAGCTGCTCGCTGTGTTTATTAACCAAACTTGTTACCTTAACAGAAAACTTGGCAAGTTTTAATCAGCTCCGTGTCATTGCAGTGTGTGTGTAGTGTGTAGATGAAGGGTGTTTGCCTTCCTCCTGTGCCACAGGCGCCCAGAGCTCCCTGCCGGCAAAAGTCCGTCAGGTGATGCGAAACACGTCATTGAAGTGGTCATCATTTTGCGTCACCCAGTGGACTCTGACGACCTGTTTCACCTCACTTGGCCTCTACTGGCAAGAGTGGGTAGGGGGGCGGGGGGCAGCAAGACACTATTCATCTGCACACACTGCGGGGACACAGAGCTGGTTGAAAATTGGCATAGTTTCCCTTATACGCTCTGGGATTTTGTTCACCAGCTTACATCAACGCTGTCTGATTTTCAAGTTTGCTTTGCTTTTAATCTTTAGATTCATAAAGACAAAAAACACTTCTGAGTTAAATATTTTATCTGTCTGAAAAAACCCCAACAAAAACTAGGGACTTTTTAGTTACAACTACAGCGTCCTTTTTAGACTGTCTTATGAACTTTAGCATGAAAGTACTTGGGCATGACTTTGTCTCAGAGCAATGCAAATGGAATTGCCCCCCGATGGTTTGGAATGCACCCAGCTGGCCTTTAAAAGGTGATAATTGGAAAATACAGGATGAAGCCACAGTCAAAGTGGGGACCTTGTGTTAGACGGAGTTAGCCATAGCAAGGATGGAGAAGAGAAAACAGGAGAGATGTAAGGAGAAAACACAGAGAGACAAAATTAAATACATTCATTTCAGATGTATTTAATTTTATGGTGCCTCTTTGTATTTGCATGCAAACTGAATCCAAGCTGTAAACTCCCGTTTTGGAGTTTCTGACAAATTCAATAATACCACATTTTTGCCTAGCATTATATGATCGATACAGGATTTATTTCCCATCTGAAGAAGGCATTGTTTAATACTTGAGCAATAGATGTAGGACATACGGTCGTCAATATACAGTACAGTAACTGGTGTTTATGGGAGTACACCTGTAAATTGACTGGCTGACTAGTCACCTTCTTTGTCCTATGATCTGTGCCTTTGATAAGACATAGTTTGCAATGTATACATAAGAACTAAATATGAACAAAGTCAATTGCAAATAGTCATACAGTACACATCCCTGCTTTGCTTTGCCTTATTTCAAGTTCAGGTTTACCTATGAGATGCTTTAAAGACACGACAAGTCTTAGAGCATTAGACCCTTAATGACTTTGGCAAATGCTTGCATCATTTAAGGATAAATGGGTCTTTTCTAAAGCTTTTAATCGACTAATTTATATGTAATTATAAATATAAACTATATAATAAGTATTTAGTGTACGCAGGTTTGCATGCTGTCAGACTGGTTCAAGTAGTGGATGTTTTATTCTATTGAAGTCATAGCTTAATCCTAAGATTTCAGTCCTAGTTGATTTTGTGACCCCTGCGGTTAGTGGGCAGTGTGTGTGTGTGTGTGTGTGTGTTTTAAATATATATTATGCATGATATTCCTAAAGAAAAAAACCAATGTAAAAAGACTCATATAGTAGTAACCCCTCTCAATCATCACTTATGACCCACTAGAGGTGTGTGGTGGTGTATTTTTTCTGCAGAGACTCTGCCCTCTGTTTGCATTTCCTTACTTTATTCTATTTTCTGTGTTGGGAACACTTATAGGTGTGTACCCCATAGTCCTCAGGTGGGTCAGGGACTCGGGGCTTTTAAAGGTAGCGACCAGGTGCCAGACCGTAAGCAGCAAGCACCCAAGAGACACAGTGCCGGAAAAACGCAAGTAAAGCGCCAAACGAGTGAATCTGAGGTTGGCTTTTGCTTTCACATTTGTTGTCTAGTGAAATTAAAAACAGTAACCAGCAATTTGGCTTAGTATACCTTTAAAAATACAGGGTTTGCTTCAAAATAGCATATATGGATTAACCACTGGGGGCAGCAAACAGAAATTACAGACCTTGAGAATATTAAATCGTCTATGATGAAAAATTGCTGGGAAAAATGTACAAAATGAGGAAGGCAGCTACTGAGGGAAAGCTAAAACGCACGTCCCTACTAATTTATAAAACCTGACACAGCATTCCTTCACTTCTCGGGAAGGAAGTGTAGTTAGAAGGTCGAGAGGCCTGTACAGGAGCTCCTTCCTTTACAAGGCAACATTCAAAGCATTTCTTCATTCCTCTCCTTGTGTTGGCCTAACCTAGTGTAAGCCCGAGCATCCGGTCTCCATTACTGTGTCCTCTTGTGAGAGAATGTGACAGTGATAAGGCCCTTTTGAAGTCCAGCTTTACTACAGGAGCTCTACAGAGGGACAAAGCCAGTGGCCAGCTGCTTAACTGCGGCGAAAACTCAGTCAGTGATCTTTACTTTTCTGAGCTTCAAGTTGAAGTTTAGTCCACACTTCTAGTCAAAGTTTTTTAGACATAGTTTGGATATCTTCACCATATGATTCAGAATTTCTCCCTCTTTAGAATTGGAAAACAATCCTACGTATGAGATATTTATGTATGCATTGATACAAATGTCCGTATCATAACACTTCAAAAACACTTTGGTCATTAGGCTACACTCCAGTCAAAACAGTCTGCAGCATGACAACCACCATGCCCCGTGTCAATCAGCAGACATTTCCAGCAACAATATGCCAACACCCATTCTGTACTCTGTTCAGGAAAACCTTTCACTAACTCCAAATGGAATCTTCTTAATGACTTCCTGTACCTGATGCCGACAGTAGTGCTATCTAGATTCCAGCGACGGACCAGTTTGGCTGACCTTGACATTTCATTTCTGTTGTGTGCAGGAATCACCATTGAAATAATGTCAGTGGGAGACTTGATTTGTTATACACACACTCTCACACACACAGTATGTAAATACTCACCATTCATACAAACATTGGGTCCTCAGCACATACAATATCACTGTTAGACTACAGAATTCATACTTTAATGTATTTTGGCACAATAAACAGCTAGCGTGGTTAACCACCTACCCCATAACTAGATTCCTTTGCAGTTTGCTACAATAGCTTATCCAGGAGGCTAATGGATCTGTTTACTTCATTTTTGACTCTGAGACAAGTGTTGAATGATTTATGTTGATTTAAGTTAATGTGGAAAGTTTTTGGAGGCTTGCCCTGCTCACCTTGATAATGTTGTTTTACTAATGATGTGATGGATGAACCGGTGCAACTTTATAGATACACTTTTTTTCAGAAACATGCTTTTGTTCAAGATTCAAAATCAAGAAAAAAATACTGGATGGAGTTTCTTTAAACTCTGTTGTGGTTTAAAGAAAAATGAAATTTTTAAAGTCCATGTCAATAAATATGGCTGGCAAATGATGAATACAAATAACTGCAAAATAAATGTGTTAAAAAGCATATTTTCTGTACCTTTACCTCCGTCACACCTGCAGCCTGGTAAAAATCTGTGTTTGACAGGGTGAAAGTTTTCTGTGATGGCTTTACTGTGAAAGGGTGAAAAGGATGGTGAGAAACATAACTTGCATAGTCATTATAACAACCCTCTGTTAGGCATTCACTTCTGGCCGTTTTAGCCATAAATTGCATTCACTCAATCGCACATATATTAGATTATTGTTTAGTGAACGTTGTCGCTCTAAGAATACATGAATTAAATCCAATAGCGTTAAACCCTTTTCTTGCGCCCACCATTTTTAATGACACCCCACTGATCTAATGTGAACTGTATTAACACTGTATACCTATGACCAGTCACAGGTGAAGCCCATAGATTCTATAAGAATAATGGACATAGCCACCATGACGTCACCCATTGGTTTGTGGACTCCCTTTTGAAGCCTTGATTTTAGCATTTTGACTGTTGCCATCTTGGATTTTTGTAGCCAGAAGTGACCATATTTGGATGAAAGAGTGGATAAAACCCTAACACTAGCTGCTGACTTGGTTAGCACACTGCACTTACAGTCTAGGGTTAACTTTGATATTGCTAATGCTAATTTTTGCTTCCAAATACCATTGTTAAAACCATTAAAACAGAATGGACTTACAAGGAAAAACTGAATGTCTAACTCCAAATGCTGGAACAAGACTTTTTTAGGTGACAAAAATGTTAAAATTCATTCAATCTAATGAACTGAAAACCCAATGAAATAGCGACAGCGGCTACTCTTACACTCTGTGAATGTGGGGTTATGTCATGGTTATGTTGCCTAAACAATGTTGTCGCTGTGGTAGCAACTTGTCAGCGGATGGCTGGCACCTGTTACTCAATGTGGCCACCCCCTAATTATGCGTAAGTTTAAATCTTAATAACGTTAAACAGGTGTGTCATGTAAAGACCCCTGTACCCCACCCCCTGTACAGCTGTCATGAATGTTGAAATTAGCTATGGAGACCAAAACCTTTTTGTACCAGGCTGTTAACATTTTTATCTCTGCTGTAAAGTTGGGCATTTTTAATGGGGGTCCATAGGAATTGACTCGCTCATGTAGCCATTCAAGGAACTGCCATTTTTGGTACTTCAGCACTGGCTTTAGAGGTTGTCTCTCGGTTGAACCTGAGCTCTAAATCCCGGGTTATTAGCGTAAAGGGGACTTAACGTATATGCAACTCTTGAGTCATCTATAGTAACATAGTTCATTCTTGAGAAAGTAAGCTTCTCTTCTCTACATTCAAACCCTTTTGATTGCCACGCTAGTGACATATGGGGTGCTTCAATGCATGCTATCAGTCTGGTCCTGAAATGTGTTGGTGCCAAACAAGATGAACATGTGACATTGAGTTTCCATGATCCTCCCAGTAAGGGAAGGAAGGGGCATTAGTTAATGCCCACCCCCACCTACACCACACCCTTGATGGAGAAATAGGCCAAGGTAGGGTCCTGCTCTTTCCTTGTCACTTTCCACATTGTGGTTCGGTCTGTGTTTATGTTTCTGAATATTTCATCTACCAAACTCATTAGATTTGCTACATCAGCTGTTATGGTACAACACCCTCAGTTCATCATTAGACTAGCCTTTGTTAACTATTGTCTCTCTCTAGAACTGTCACACTGTAGTGCATGGAGTGGACTTTATTGTCTGTAGTGTGGGAAACAAAAGTGTTGGCATCTTGTACAAACATATACTTAAAGTTCAAGAAGTGGTTTACGTCAAAATTGCTGAAAATCACATATACAAATGCCAGTTGGCATATCCAGGAATAATAAATAAATCTTGTTCTGTCTGAATGTAGTTTGCTTGCCTGTAAATGAGTTGTTAATGAAACACTGGATGTGAGTCAATCTGTGTATAAACAGGAACATCTGTGCAAAATTTCAAATGCAATCTAAACCCTGTATTCAATACCACCCATTTAAAGCCAATAATAACATTTTTTTTTTATGAGAGTTGAAATAAATGGTCATTTTTGCTGTGATTTGTGGTTAAGTCTAATTTTGAGGCCAAAATAACAAGATACTTCCATAAAAACTTAATATAGGCTACTAAAACAAATATGCTCTACACAAGGTAAAACATCTTGGTAATAGATAAGAATGACATTTATGCTGTGCCTAGAGGTCACAGCAAACACCTACCCTAGTGTTGCAGTAATTCCACAGGACCATCTTGGAGTGCTAGAGCGCTTTGGAGGCTCAGAGTTTATGCTGGTTGCTATGATACAGAATATGCGCAGGAGTAAAAATTTCAGCACAAGGTAGAGTGCTTCCTCTTGCCCTTGCTCTGAATGAAAGGAAGGCTGAAGCATATAGACGCTCAGCACCTCAGCTTGCTGCTGGCGTTTGTAGCAAAGTGTTACTAAGGACACTCCCATTGCAAAGAATTCAAAAAAAATATGCTGGTATCGGGAATAAACTTGCTATTGTAACATGCTGATTGTTTTTCCCCATTGACCAATCTATTGGTTGAAGGATTGGTATAATTTCAGTTGACCGAGGTTTCCTTTGGTTGACTACAGCCATAAATTTCAATGACCAAAGTAACTCAGATCTTGGTGAGGCTTAGGTTGAGAGAAGAGTCATGGACTCATGACCCCAATGCTGGCTGGTTTTTGTATATTCGCAAATGGAGCATTTACTGAATGGCCACTTGATTGCATGACACTGACTGTACAAGTGTTGCCCTCGTTTTGTCCACCCCTGGAGGTAACAGCTTGGCTGGTTGGTTGGATATCTCCTCCAGCAGGTCAGTCTTTAACTCTCAACTCATTTCCTTTCACCTTACTCCTCCCCTTGGACATGTCCAAGCCCCTTCAGGTGGATCTGAAATTTGCATTGACTTGGCATTTTGACAATTTTCTACAATCTGACACAAAGACAAAAGTGCGAAAGGTGTACTTATTCAAAGGTGCGTATTTCCTCCACTAAAACTTAAACCTTCATGGTCCAACAAATTCTCTTTTATTTTCAGCTACTAAAAAAAGTCTTGACACACATTGATTTTTCTTTTGCCGATAATCTCCTGTATTTGTAACATAATACTGTCAGATACTTCTGGCCCCGTGGAATACTGGAACACCATAAAACGAAGGCAGTGTTTGTGGAGCTCTTACACTTTCATGGGGCTCACTGACTCATCAGTGGCCGTGTTGCGGTGAAAACCGGTACAAGAATTCTCTCCATGTGGTGCACAACACCCGCAGCACACAGAGCTCTGACAATCTGACAATCCCAGCTTCGTATCTGCATCGCAGCTTTTGCTACAGGAAATGTGTTGTTGATTTAACGACGTGGTGGTGTGTTGTTGTGGAGGTGTACTATGCCAACATATTTAATGTATAGAACCATAACAAAGTGAGAAGTGAGGGGGAAAACCAACTGAAAAGACACATAAGAGGGTGACAAGGTATATAAAGTGTGTTTCCTGCCCCTTCCAGGTTTTTCTTGTAATTTGTACAGTAATTGAAATAATGGTAGCTAAGGGTTAACGCAGAATGTGTAGGCATACCTCAATCGTGTAAGGTCTCATACTAGAGGGGCTTTCAGCTTACCACCCTTTTTTATGTGGGCTGTGGGGAGGGGCTGCGGGCTGCTATGGGGGGTTGTGGCCTATATAATACTTCCATGGTTTTGGCAGTCAGTTTTTGAAGAAACTTCCTGGTGTGTCAGGATCAATCGGGCCTAAGCCAGTCTTAATTAAAGGCTTGGGGCTGGGCAGAAGTCGAGGGCAAAAGGCATCCCCGTTGGTTAAAAGAATGAAGCGTCTGTCATTACAACACTATAGGGAGCATCAGCTTTATTACTTAAAATTCCTCTTTAAAAAGTCTTACCATTCAATGACCATGCACACAGATGATAGTTTAACTTGTTTTCCCGATAGAAATTTGGGGAAAACCATTGTAGTACTTGAAAGTCCACTCATAGTTTGTTTTCTGACGAACAGAACAGCACCTGTAAAGATAAGAAAAATTATGTATTCAAAATCAAAAGATTGCTCAATAGTCTGTTGCCACACTATTAACCCACTTGGATATCATTTTGTTGCCTTGTAGCTCACCAAAATGGACATATAGAGCAGATTTTTGTGGTTACAGAAGCACTGCTGTTGATCTCAAGCACTTGACCATCCATTTTGAGATATATCCATTCAGTTCTACTTGCTGTATTTTAAATAGGCCTACTTGAGTTTTCTGAAGATGTTAGAGTCACAAAAAGAGAGATTTTTGCAGTACACCATCTTGAAGGCCTCCCCTTATTTAGAATCCCTTTCTCTTGGTGCTTGTTTTGATAAATGTTTTAATAAAAGCACAGGTTTAAAGTAAGTTCTACATTGAATTAGTGAGTTCACAGTGGTCTTGACAACTGAAGTGTCACAAGTTTTTAACAGATGTAGTTGTAAGCAGATGCAGTTCTCATTTTCAACCACTTGGGGGCACAGGCAACTTACATGGAAGAGCTGAGGAGCTATGAGCTGGGGTGTGAATGTTGGGAATGTGTTTGTGTGTGTGTGTGTGTGTGTGTGTGTGGGGGGGGTTCATTAATTAAATGGAATATGATCCAAAAGACTCTGTGCTCACTCATGACACATCATGTACCACAAGAGAGGAAATAAGACAAATGCCACAGATGTCCCTTTTTCTCTGCGCTGTTTTTCTCTGGTCGTCATTTCCCTCCAAATCCAAACGTCAGACAGACAGCGCCTTAGTATGTTTTGGTCTCCTGAGTGGATCTTTCCAGTACACCCATCTGTCAGACTTTTTTTTTTCTTCCCGAGGTCCGAGGAGGGGTACGGGCGGGGGCGTGTTTGTGTCTGGGCCCGGGCGGGTGGATGGGTGGGGGCAAGAGATCAGACACAGTACATATCACATCGCAGGCCAAATATCCTAATAGTCTGATGTACCATCTGATCTACTGTCCCAGTCATATCCATATCCAGGGCTCATCCAGGCACGCCCCAGCCCAGATTGTCCCATCTAGTGCAAGCAGAAAGACCATTTTTCTAAGCTTCCCCGTGCAACCGTGCCTGCTCATTCCTTGCTTCCTCTCTCTTACTTCAGACTTCAGTGCATCTGCTTTAACCTTCAGTCTCGTCCACCGTCTCTTCCCATAGTTGTTTCCTTCTCATTAGAAGACTCTTGACACCTGTAGAGTCAACCATGCATCATCTCCTCTGCTTCATCTCTAAATAGAAGTTAAGTTGATTCATGCACAAGTGAAAGCATCCCCAAATGGGCAAACCCTGTTTAGATTGCTCTCCCATGACAGTGTATCAGCAGTTGTTTTACCTTAGATAATTAGCCTAATGGAAGTTGTTTTGACATCCAGCAGCAGCATTATCTATTATGCAAATGTCAGGCGGTGCCGTTTGTGAGCAGTGAGAAGTGTTCTCACCTGCAGAACTAATACTGTTAATGCATTCATATCATGGAGGGTTATGTAACCGTGCTAGCTGAGATGGAAAGTGCAGCCACCTTGCCAGTCTTAATGCATTCAGGCTCCACAGTGTCAGATGGCCCCGGTGATCCAGGGGGCTCAAGATGGCAATGCTGTTTTACAGTCCGGATGTGCGTGTGTGTCTGCGTGCAGGCCAGAATATGTGTGAGCGTGTGTGTGTGCGCTGCAGTGTTTGTTAGATTAGGCACGGGTGTGTGTATCCATATGGTTAGGTGGCGACACATTTGAATTGTTCTGGCCACAAGCCAAATGAATGTAATCGACATAGTTGTGTGCGTGTGCCTGTGTGACACTCTCTTTAACCCTTCCCAAACCTTGTGTGTGGTTTTTTGATGTGGAGTTTATATCGAAGTAGGCCAATTTGGGTCATGTGACCTGTGTGTGATCATGTGACTGTGTGGTCAGAGTCTATGGGCCTTTGCCAAACCACTCCCTACTCATGCAGAGGGTCGGTCACATTAAGTGCCATCCCCAGCTACCAGGAAGTGAAAGTGGCGTTCAGCAAGCCTGCATTGATGCCAACTTACTGACCATGTACAAGCCATATTGTGTTTGTGATGAAGACGCTCCCTACGAATAAAATTCGTTGCGACTACCTTTTAATGTGAACTGCTCAAACTGAGAAGACATTTAATATTGTCAAACTGATGTTAGCAACTTGAGTCTTACTTTGTATTTAGTATCAAATATACTCTTCTCTGCTCTCAAGAAAATGGTAATCGTGGTCATTTGATTGTAATGTGTTGTATATTTACAGTAACTGTTGCAAAGACCAAGCAACTTCTAAACATCAGAATAAAGAAAATAAGAAAATTTTTACAAAAAAAAGAAAGAAATGCTAACAAAGATGTTAGCAGTTTTATATCGATTTATTGATGTAATTATCCATTTGTTTTAGTTATTTTAATGACAAACAAAAACAGATCAAATATGAGTTGTACAAATAGATATGAAGAACATGAAATAGGAATACGTTTTTTCTTTTCCTTAGTTACGAAAAGTTACGACAGTTCCTTTATCCGGCCCCAAGAGGGAAGTTCGTCCCAAACCTTGACACTATATTTATACCTTACACCTTAATGAAGGGTGCTCCATTCAGCTGGGAAGGTGACTACAAACGGAGTTGAACTCTGCATCCGAGTAGAAGCGGGTCAGAGGAAGATATGGTGCGTTCCGTTTGCACTGGAAAGTCGGAATTTGAGTTCCCAATCGGAAATTTGAACTGGAACACCCCCCTGAAGTCAGATGTCTGATTCGGAAAGTATGAGGAACCTCACCAACCCTGACCTCCAAATCCGATATGGTTACACCACTCATTAACAGTAGTTAAAGCTGTAGTAATGTACTGTTTATTAGCATTTTTGTCTTATTTGTGTCTAATTAAAACAGTCATACACACAGTTCTGTCCAATGTCTATCTGTGGCCCTGTTGCTATGGTGTTTGTAAGCACAACATACAGCTTAATGTGTTGTCATCATCTGTTATTGCTTACAATGGTTAACCTGGTATGGCTTAAAACATCCGACTATCCAACGTCTTGTACTGGAACGTGATCGACTCACGTGTGACATCATTCCCAGCTCTGACTTACGAGGTAATGGAACCCAGCAATAGTCCCAGTGCACGCTGGACTCTTTGCTTTGCCATTGGTCGAGAGGCTGCTTAAAAGTAAACACCAATCAATCCTCGCCGGCTCCCTGTCTCTCTTTCTCCCTCCGCTGCCACTACAGACAGACCCAGTGACATGAGTTGTGGAGAAAGCTCCCCACCTCTCCTCCGCCTCTTTTCACCCATGCACTGTAATCCTGACACCGAAAACCGCCCCTCAGAGAACAAGTGTCAGCCTCAGAATAGAGCGCGTGTGAATAGTGCGTGCGTCCGCCCCCCCCCCCCCCNCCTCCCGCCCTCCCTTCCCCCTTTGGTTAGCATGTTAGAGAGTGCTAATGTTGATGGAGGTGACAATTAACTATACAATGATCAGAGTGATGGCGTTTGTGTCGCTGCCTCACAGCCTCGCTAAAGAGATAAGTGACTGATCTCAAGTCAACAGGGACTGGGCAGATGACAGATAAGCACATAAAGGGACAGTTACTTTTGGTGAACACAGTGTAAGCTTGCCCGCCAGATGTTCTGCATGCTTTATGCTTTATATTTGACTTGCTAATATCAGCAGCCTATTTATAGTTTGCTTTGAAACCCTAATAGAGGCCTCGTCATTGTATATGTAGGGTGACGATTGCACAACATACATGTACGTGAGAGGATTTTCTAAGTTACACATTGCTCTTTCGAAACAATTAAACTGCTCTTAGAAAGGGCTGAATTTCCATTTGAAGCAAGTCAGTGGGGAAATGCCATGAGTTGTGTTGAGTGTGGGGACTCGCCTGATTTGTGCCACGGACCAGTAGACACACAAGCGCGCACATTCACTGCTGCCGCTGCTGCTGCTGCTGCTTCTGCTGCTGGCTTCTTTGCCAGGCACCCGCGGCTGACTCTGAAAAACAGGGGAAATGTTTTGGAGACACAACCTGAGATATTGACCACCTCTCAGCCCCCACTGTCAGGTTGTGAAACGGCCCAAAGATATTTGCATGAAATAAATGAGAATCTCTCTCACGTCCAGCCCTGCCACGGCCAAAGGTTTACTGTCGCAGATGCATGCTCCATCTGGCCCTGCTCTCCTCGACTCCACTTTTTTAACTGTTCAGATGCACCATCATGCTTTGGGCTAGATTGTGGATGATATTTGTTGAAGGCTCAAATCGTAACCCTTTATTTTGAAGGTCCAGTGTGTAGGATTTAGGGAAATATATTGGCAGAAATGGGATATAATACGTATGTTTTCTCTAGTGTATAATCACTTGAAAATAAGAATTGTTGTGTTTGTAAAACCTTTAAATGTGCCGTTTATATCTGTCTACGGAGAACAGTCCAGAACAGACAAACCAAACACTGGCTTTAGATTTGGCCATTGGTGTTTTAGCATTGTAGTTAGCAGCCCTCCACGTGAGCCAAACGGCATCGGAAAAACAGTTTTTCTTTTTTTACGTGAAACTGTTTTATTCTGGATGACTGGGAATCCTCATCAACTTGTTTTATTCAGCATTTTTACCGGTTTAAATCATCAGGTCTGTTTGTTTCGGATGATTCGGCTGATGGTAAAAACCTCCTGAACGTCTGGATCTTAAGTTATCAGAGAAAAAAGGTGAGCACACGTTAGCGGGTACTGGGCTAGTGGCCCATCTCCGACAAGCCATACAGCAGAGAATCACTGATTTGTAACATGAAACTGCTTTATTCAGTTTTTAATCACCTGGTTTGTTTTGGGGAGGAGAAGACCTCTGCAGATAATTCAGCTTCCGAATAAAGCCCCCTGAACAATGAACTCTAGAGGAAATCTAACTGGGAGAACTTTTAGGGGCATTGCTGCAATCTGCAGTCCTCATTGCAAGATGCCACTGAATCTTACACACTGCTCCATTTAGCTTTTTATGTTAGGATCCCGAAGTTAAAGAAGTCTGAGCTGTCACAGCATCCCCAAAGTGAGTCATACCTCTTTGTTTGTCCTGCTTTGGATTTCGGGAAAACAGGGTTGAAGGAGGTCAAGTGGTCCTCTATCCTGAGCAAACACGGACATGGTGACAGCCGTTGGGACAACAAACCTCCACGAGAACCCGGCTGTCCTGCCAACATTCTCCCCGCCTCTCCGCCACCGGCACAACCCTGCCACCCCCCCACCCCTCAGCCCAGTGCTGTGATCCTGCGTAGCCAGCATAATGAAGCCATATAAGCCTGTTATTTGCTGCTTTACGGCTTGTTTTATGAAGGTGAGCTGACAAGCAGCTCCCAGAATGGTTCCTGTCACTTTAACAGACAGCATTACCAAGAGAAAAGGAGCACTGGGGAGGGAGGGCAGGGCAGGCTGGAGAATGGGCCGGGGCCTTTATGTTAGCACTGCCAGGGCTTTGATGGGTAGAGGTCTGGCTGCAGGCTATCACTGGTATATTTTACGTCTTCCACCTTTTGTCGCGGGGACATTATTGACGTTTGACCTATGTTCTTATTCCCACCTCCTCTTCACTAATCAATTACCACATCGATCCATTAATCAGACAGGGTGATGGCCAGTGAAAGGGCCCGTGGGTATGTGTGAAGAATTGTGGGATAGGCCTCGGGCTATCGTGGAGGAGGGCCTTCACCTGTGAAGTGCACCATTCAGCATTTAGCGAACAACAAGTAGTCCTAGCTGTGACTTCAGAGGCATCTGTAGGTTCTGTATTCACAGGAAAAGCTGGTTTTCTCCATATGCAATGCTTGAAATCTGTATATGTGTGAAAAATGATTTATCAATATAAGCAAAACGAAGCTGATTTCCTAAATTGCCATTTTTTTCACACACGTTCCTCTCCCAGGTGCACATCATGGATGGATTTTAAATTAAGCCTAGCCATCCGTTTAAGTTATCACACACAAATGCACACCAAGCTGTGTGTGTTTCCTCATTTCGAAAAATATATTTATTTCCTACAATAGGAATATATGAAAAAAACACAGTTGATCCCAGCCTAGAAGCCAACAGTGTGAAAATCGGCAGGAAGTGTTCTTATTAACGAAGCGTTATTTAGTACTTCTGAAACATTGGCACAAATATCAGTAGCCATTAAACTGTGTCACTAAAAAAAAAACAAGGATGCTTTTTGAATGAGAGCAAACATGTTTTTGTCCGTCTGACTGTTTCCATGGAGGTTAGGCAGTAGCATAATTGTGTTTAGGGCACAAACAGAAACAGATCAGACACACAGACAGCCAACAGATCAAAACGGAAGCTGCGGGAGCGGAACCCACCACGCTTTGATTAGGTTTGGTTTGGTTTCGGTTTGGTGTGTGCAGACTAAAGCCATCACCCCAGTCCGTCTCTGCCCTTGCCAAGTTGCTTGCCAAAACAGGGAAAGATTTGGGAAAGAAAGTTTGAGAGAGAAAAGCTGTGGGCTGTTATAGTCCGCCCCCCTCAGACTGACCAGGGTCCAGCCGACAGTCACCCAGCTCTTGTGGGTTTAGTGAATTGAGAAGACACTTCTTGTGTGGATTTTTCAATTCTTCAACATGTCATTTGGCCGGGAGTGCCATTGTCCCCTGCCCCTTTTCTCCCTGCTCCTTCTGCCGAGACGAGTCGTGTCATCCCCTCGTGATCAGCACTTTTGTTGCCTTTGTTTTTGGCCCTACCTCAGAAGTCCATCTTGTCTTTTATGTCCCTGCCTTTCATGCATAAGGGAACAGTTGTGGCCTGTTGTGGGGCTGTTCCACTGCATTTCCACCAGTGGGGTTTCCTTTCATTCTCTTCAAAGTACTACAATGGGGCTCTGAAGGCCTGAATGGCCAATGCAGAGTGCACAATCCAACAGAGCCCGCTCATTTTGTTTTGCCAGAGTCAATAAAAATGCTAAGTTAAAAGCTAACCCCCTTATGCCCTCCTCGAATGGAGCGACTTGTTTGACCTCCCCTCTCAATTAACTTTTAATGATAAATTCATTATTTTTTTTGAACTGACATCTAAAGTGACGCATTCAGCACACATCTAATGCTGCATTTTATTAATCTGTTTATTTCAAATTAATTTAGCCCACACTGTACATATACAGCACAAGCTATACAATAATTAATGACTTGAATCGATTTATTGCCTTGGAGACAAGGAGCCAGAGATAGTTGGACAGACAACTACCTTCAAAACTCATTAAAACCAGCTTGTGTCTCGTGCAAATGATCTTTCACATTCTGACTTTCCCCTGTCCTGAGACCTAGATAAAGACATCTCCGTTCTTCTGTAGGAGCGGGATTTAACTAGTTTTACGTTGAAGGATGAGAAAAGAGACGAAAAAAGTCCGCAGTCATCTCTGGGCATTACGGCAGAGGCCTCGCATAAAAGCATTGTGTGCCGATTTGTGAGCTGGGAGAAAGCCAGGGGACTTTGAGAAGGATTACAGGTAGGCAGACATTGGCTGCTGAAGATAACCGCCATGACTTCATCCTCATTGTGTAGATTAAGGCATAAAACCCAAACTAATGAGACCGGAAAGGGGGAGAAGACATGGATGGGAGGAGGAGTAAGGGGTATTGTTGATGGTGAGGGACATCGTTGTCAGTGGAATTAGCTTTTTAAAGTGAGAGGAGGAAGAGGTGGGTGCAAAGGTGATGTAATCTGAGGAAGTGAGGTTAGAAAAAATGGATGCTCTGAAAGGAAATGCTAAATTTAGTTAAACGGTTAGAGTGGGTAAACCATGATCTCTTTTGCATGCCGAGCACAGTATGACATGTTTATGATGGCAGGAGAGCACATGTATTTATCTGCCTTTATCAGTCTCAGCATGTATTTGCTTTGACATCACAGAGTCGCCATTTTGGAAGTGCAGCTACTATAAGCTGCCGTATGCAGTACTAAACAACACGACTTAGTAAGTTTACATACAGCTCATTAAATCGAAGCAAGCTGAGAGAATACCACACTCAGACAAACTTAGCAAAGATGCCAGGGACTGCTATCTCACTGGATTGTTATCTAACAGCACTGATTCAAGTGAGCTGACAGCAAAACCTGGTGTTGACTCGGCACTGCTGTCCCCAACATTATACTCGGATATTACTATACGGTCTGTAGATATTACAAACTGTCTTGTTTATGTAAGTGTGTACCTGTGAACGGTTCAGAAACTATAAATCGGTTGAAGCCCACAGACATTTCACCAATGACTGGGTGCAGGATTTGGTTATATTTCGACCTAGGCTGACAATGTTAAACTGTCTTACCGTATAATCGGTGTCATGTTTACTCTGTAGGACTCCCATTTGATAAGGTGGTTATACATGTGTCCATTAAGGTGGACGATTATCTGGGAAAGGACAACTTTTTTTATGTAATATGGAGCTGAAATTAATACCAAATTATATTTAAAGTTTGCCTAATGAGTAAGTGTCTATTCATGAGTTGTAAGAAATCCTAAATAATCTTCGAGAATGACTAGAAGTTTAACGTAAGCGATTGGTTCGTTAAATTCAGCAGTATGTTAATGGAGCAAGGCAAACTAATCACTAATGCGATTGGTTAAAACGTTGTCCGGCCGAACAGAGCCAATTACTTGTCTCGTCTTTACTAGTCATGGCATATTGAACAATTAAAGATTTCGCTGTACCCGACTCAGAATTATGTCTGTTAAATCAGATTCAGCTACTTAATACAATTAATTTTTTTGTCCATATAAAATTTTAAAGTTTGAACAGACTCAGTGTGACGTTCAGTATGACAGTGGCATTCATGTAGTATAGTAAACAAGCTATTGCTGCTAACGATGAATCGGAGATGTGCAGCAACATCTTTTGTTGACACTAGATATCAAACAAGTGCCAGAGACTGTGCCATATTTAGGATCTGTGGCCGTAAATTAATTACTTCTGAGCAGAAGAGAGAAGATAACGTTATTTCAAAACCTTGTGGTGGAAAGTTTCTCCTCCTATGTGTTGCTGCATCACGTCCGAATCGCATGTTTCTTCTTTTTACCTTTAGACGGTACTGCAGCTGCCCTTAAAAAGTACATACTGTTGCATGCAGTTTGCACACGTTCGGGACAAACTACTTTCTCATAAAATGACGTCCTGAACCTTGACCCTCTTACTTTTATATCTGTTACCTTGGAGTTAAAAAAACAAACAAACACCAATTACGAATTTCGCCAACCTGGAGAGCTCTGACGTTGTTACTTTGCAATGTATGTATTTTAACTTCAAAGTTAAAACTGCACAGATTGTAGATTCTAATACTTTATATTTGCGACAGTTAAATTACATCTGCATTTCTCTGTCGTTGCCATTTTTATAGTTACGTCCTTTTGTTGTTTGTGATATTTATCATTATTTTGTTCATTTAAAGAACCAATATTCCTATGATTACTATTCAACTGGTCATCAGTTACTTGAATGCGCTGTCATCCGTCATTATGACTTCCGACAGCTGTCAATCAGCTGTCATCTGTTTGCGGCTCAGTGGATGTGACGTATCGTCCACTGCGCAGAGAATTGTGGGTCAGAAGAGCCAAGATGTTGACAAAATTAACACTGTGATCAAGAAATCACATGTTCAAAAAGACGTAGGAAGAAGTAAACTTATCTAATCATACCTTCTTTTTCATACAATATAATCACTGAAGCATGTTGAAGTTATTTACCGCTATATGCTTTGACATAAAAACAAACACTAAGTAAATTCAGAATACCTCAAAAACGGCAATTAAACCCACAATGCACTGCGGCTAAAGCGAGTTTTACTTCGTCTCAAAGCGTGATCAAGGGTAACAAGATGTTCCTTTCTCAGCTGCTTAGATCACACTGAATGTCTGTTGTCTGCTCTTTTAAATCTATTATTTGTTTGGTAGCTCAGTACCCCAGTACAGTCAGTATGGACCTAATGCTAGCAGCCAGGTCTACTATGCTTTTGTCTCAGTGACCAGCCCCAAGTAAACTCTGCAGCCCCCAGCTGATCTAATCTGGGGGTGGGACGGATTGCTCATCCCGAGCTCCAACTTGCTGGAGGGCAAGCAAAGAAAGCAGGGGGGCAGAGAAGAGAAAAAGTAGAACAAAAGTGTTTGATTCTTTCCTTTCCCTGTCTTGGGTGTCTGTGGTTAATTTTCCAGCATTTCTCTGCCATCCAATTGTGTCCTCAGACCTGAGGCAGTGTGAAAAAAAACCCCCATGCACATACCGCATCATGCTGAGAGGAGGGCCGTGTTTGGGGAATGCTTCTGTTCTCTTTTTCATTCTGAAAAACAAAAAAAAAAGTGTCAGACAGGCAGGTGGACATGAAGCTAGGTAAATATTGATGACTTTTTGACCATTTTATTTCCCACCCGCAGACAGCTTTCTGCAGATGGAGAGCCTGTTTATGCTTCGGCAACATCGATTTCCTCCCTACTCTTTATTCATCTTTATTTTCACCAAATTTAATCTGGAATCTTAAGCACCACAGACCTCAAAATGTAGTTTGCATATTAAGAAGTAGCTGATTATCGTGGGGTAGAAACACAGATCTTTAATTTTGTGCATTTTAGACACAGCTTCCGCCTGCACCACCATGCTGGAGATAATTGTGGAAATCTACATATTGAGAGGGAGGCTGTCGTCAGGGTCTGTTTTGGAGTGGGCCTCTTGTTATCTGCTATAATTCATGTGGTAGGATGAATATTACCACCTGAATTAGGCTATTATGCTGCCAGGTGGAGGCCAGTAGTGTTACAGGAAATGGTGATCATCATGTCATGATAATGAAGCAATTACTACAGGCTATTCATAATACAATATTGACTTCCAGACCACAATCTGTAGTGGCTAGATATTATGACATAGATCTTATGTCAAGTTGAATATTTATTAAGATGTAATGTGTTTTCCGTCCTGTTTTCTATTGGACGGACTGCAGCTGAAGAGCCTGATACAAGTGCCCAGTCCATGTGGACTCACTGAGTAAAAGACACAAAACATTTGTCAAAAAGAGAAACATATCCTTTTATACTGCAGACAAGAACATTGTCAACATATAAAATCCATCTCAATAAAAAGCCTCCTCCCAAGAACTAATCAGAAATCAACATATTGTAAAAATTCAAGCCTTTAAATCATCATTTAATGTGCAATAAAACATGGAATTGACATTCTTAAGGTTATACTGTTTGTAAATGCACTCACCAGCGAAAGTGTAAGTAAAAGCCAACCCCAGATTTATTGTTGTTTGGCCACACTACTTTTTTTTCTTTTTTCTCGGCGCAGTGTCTTAGATGATGACTACATGGTTGCTACCTTTTTATAAAGACCTGACCTCACCTGAATGTTGTGGGGGTACACGCCCATAAACGTAGAGACGGTAAGAAGAAAATAAGACGATACAGGCAGATGGCAGAGTCTCTGCAGAGAAGTAAGGTCAGCTGACTTCCTTCTTTACTCCCATCGGCAAAAGTCCACTATTGCTGCTAAAAGGCTTTCTCACTTGAGCTTAAACAAATGGTGTTCTTGGAGGTTTTGCTGAAATGAGGTTCCTATCCCATATCACTACTGGTGATGGCCAAAGCTGGTGTAAAGTTAGAACTGATTTGATTTGATTTGATTTATTTCTAACACAAAACAATAATAATATTAATAAAATAGAATAGAATATAGTGTAGAAAAAAACCTTTACAAAAAGAGACAAACAAAAAATCATGAACAGACTTACAATGAGAAACATAAAGTAACATTTCATGTCCGAAAAGGAGTAGGAAGAAGCCACATGTTTGTCTCACCTTACCCCCAGTCCCAAACTGTACTAATCCATCAGTAATTAAACTATTACATAGATTTACTCTCCTCACCATTGATCAACAACACATTTACATCACTGCACTTCTTAATACCAGATAACCAATATTACCCTGTGTATGAAACAAATACGTAAATACGAATTGAAAATGCCGACAACAGTGACCACCTCCAGAAGCTGCTGTAAATTGTCCCCAGAGCAGAAAATATTTGTATCATTCGCAAATAACAAGAGTTTCAATATTCCTGACACTTGACATATGTCATTGATGTACAAAACAAACAATTTTTGCCCTAAAACTGACCCCTGTGGGACTCCACAAGTAGCCTAATGTCCAAATATGAAGATTTATGTCCACCGATCTGCACGAACTGTCGACGGTTCCGTAGCTTTTTAGCCAGTTCAACACAACTCGAAGCCAAGACTCAATGGACTGAGCTATTATAGGGTTCATGAACATTTAAGCTGCAACAGATGCATAATCTAAAACAGGACAAGCAAGACTTAGTGTGAAATCCCAGACCCCTAAGTAGTTTTGACATTGTTTTACCTGTTACCTTGGGAAATATGGGTGTACCTGTCTGGATTACATGGCAGGGGTATTTCAGAGATAAGGAGATGAAACTTGGGGAAAACAGGACCTGAATATGGCAAAAGTGTACATCAGTGACACAGTCGTCTGAGAGTGGTGAAGATAAGATGTGTAGTTCAAGGATACGTGGTTCAAGGTGGATTTATTGTAGTTAGACACTACAGAGAAACGTACAGTGAGTGTCAGATCATCAGAGGCTTTTCTGTTGGATTGAAGATCAGTTGATAGCTCTATACCAGCGAACTGCTTTGTCCAAGATACACTCTGTGGTGTTGGGGGAAGACAGATACAAATCTGCATGTAAAATGCTCCTCAGCCAGAGAAGTGCCTTATACTGTTGAGAAAAATAAACCTGAACATTTAAAAGAACAATGTTTTTTTGGCTGTTTGAAGATAATTACTTGTAAGACAGCAGGTCCAAATATGACGTACTGTACTGTTGGGTCTGTGCCTCGAGAAAGCCCATGTCTAGTCTGACACAAAGCTCACCATCCTTACTACCTTCCACCCCCAATCCTCCCCTCATCTTCCCCCTTTAATGCCACTGGGCCTGTGTCTACTGCTGCCTCTCTGCTAATGAGAACCAGTCCCATCCAGCACCATATAAACCCACTAACACACACTTGCCTCTGATCTCAGACCAGTAAACATAGTCACTGTGGCCGGGTCCCACCACTTTACAGCTGCTAATTTAGCCACACAGCCCTGTGTTATCATAACCTTTCATGTAAAAAAAAGAAAGGAAAGGAGCGGAGAGGAAAAGAAATTGGTAACGTAGGTGCATATGGTACTTTGGGGACTGTTAAATATAAAGAACACGGGTATATAGTGATCTAATAATGGCCAAACGTCCACCAGATGTGGGATGGTGTAAATAAAAATATCCAGATTGCGTTAGTATTATGGAAGTGATGTGTATTCAATAACGGCGCCAAGATCCGTTGGTTACAGCTCGGCTGAAATCTGTCTATGAAGTTTATGGCTGCCTAACGTTACGAGCAGCTCCGTTGGGTTTTTATGGGAAAATTGAAATGTTTAATATTAGCCACCACTTCTGCCATTTGATCTGTTATTGGTGCATTTGATTTCTTCTCATTTATGGATAGAAATTATGAGCTCTGTACAGAAAAAAAACATGTTGACACTTTGGGGTAAAAATGGTTTCTCCAAAGAAACCACAGCTCAACAGCAGTTTGCAGTTCATCATAGCAGTAGTGCTACACCGAGGCAAGACATTGGCGGCCTTCCAAATTCCATACTAACATGCTGTTTAGTACGCTAAAACAGTGTGTGACATTTTCTGGTATGTCCGAAACCTTGGCATGAAACACATACTATTTCTGCTGAAATATTACAATACTAGACACTATGCTGGCATAGAATCCCACAGTGCAGTGCGGTAGATGACAATGTTTATAACAGACAATGGTAAGCAGCGACCAGTTGCTAGTAGAGCTGAGGTTGGCACAGGCTACCATGGTTACGTGTCTCTCAGGAAGTGATGTGGTAATTACAGCTCAGTGTGTCTGAAGCCTACACTTGAATGAAACTGGTTCCTATTTATAAATGTTAAGTTTCACTTTGTTCTTCAGGTAAAGCTCAGATACATTGTCTTTTCTTTTAAAATGGGACTTCAATAATTATCTATTGCCGGGGTCAAAACAGAAAACACCAAAATGTATTGTTATATCATGTTTCTGTAATGTAGGACTGAAATAAGGTTGCAGTGATATACCGGTTTTATTTATTTATTCATTCATATATTCTACTTTATTTTTTTCAAGCCCATTTTCATATGTACAGCTTATTTTTATTTTTATTTTACAATTCATTACAAAGAAAATTGTTGGGCAGTGTTAAGGGGAAAATAGATGAAGGAAAATATGAAAGATATAAACTAACAATACATTCACAGTTTAATAACGATAGAAAAAGAAAAGGAAAAAATGTAGGCTATCTAATAGTAGAAGATAAGGACTAAAAAGTTCTTATATATCTTACACTGTACATTTTTATACATTAAATTCAATGACAGTGTAGTTACAGTTTCCCATCTTCTTAAAGCCACTTTTTCTCAAACAATGTGTGTCACATTCCTCATGAACTTTACTTCTTGAATTATACTTTTCCACATTACAAAAAAAATAAACATGCTTAAAGCCTGGTACAGAAAACAGATTTGGTCTCTATAGCTTTTACGACTTTCATGACAACTGTACAGGGGGTGAATTTTTATGTAACTAGCTCCAAAAATCCATAATGGCCATGGCAGAAATGTCAAACTTGAGGCTTCAAAATGGAGTCCACAAACCGGTCTGTTATGTCATGGTGGCTGTGCCCAGTGTTGTGGTGGAGGGTATATGGATGTAAACTGGGTATACCCACCTCTTTTTCTGGCTGTTTACAGTATACCCTCCTATCAACCAAAAAGCCATTAGAGTGTACATCAGAGTATACCCACTTCCTCCTCGGTAGCCTACCCATCTATCTAGTAGTACACCCAACTCATCAACTACCACTACACCACTGGCTATGTCCGTCATTTCAAACAGTTTGGCAATTGACCTATGGCTAAGCCACGCTCCCTTCCACTCACTCGGACAAAATATCAACATTCAGTGACTGGCACTATGGCAGGTGTCACAGTACACGGCATTTCACAGGAGGCAATTGATGATTTTTGGGGACATAACGATCAGATGTCATTGAGAAGTAACCAAAAGGTCCTAAACTACGCATTGGAGGGATATATTCATCATTTTATTGTTGAGAAGGTCGATGAAAAGCTTAAATTAGAAGCCAAAATTTACAGGGCACAGTGCACGCTTGTGAACCGCATCTCGTTGCCGTCACCATCAAAGACAACAAGTTAAAGTGCCACTAATATTAAGGTTTGTGTCTCAGAATATGAGAAAAGGATAACAGCCTTTTTACCATCTTTACCAAGAGTGTGGCCCTGTCCAAATACCCGCACTTGCGCCCTTGTGCCCCTTAATTGCGCGCTCCCGCTAAGGGGCGCATGTGCGTAGGGTGTCCAAATTGTCTTCTGTTGTTATCAAGGGGTGCAAACCTGCGCCCTTAATGCACCCCTTCCAAAAGTGCGCATCAGACCTCACTTCACTGAAGGATTTTACCCAGAATCCTCCGTAGTGTCGTGACGCCGTAACACTGCACAGCTGGCCGGTACAACTCACCATCTTCAAACGGTAACTGACGTATCCGCGAGCCGTTAACTCTGACTGACAGCAACCGTTAGAGGAACATAACGTCAAACAACACGCTGTGTGGACTTAATAATACATGACAGGGCGTTAATAATGAAATAATATACAGTTTACAGTTGACCTGAGGTTTGTATGATAGTCCACATCACTTTACAGTGATGATTGTGTCTTTAATTATTATTATTTTATTACCGTATGTCTTTATAGTTTATTTTATATCACAATTTACCACAATTTATCCAAGCAAAAAACGTTTTAATAGTAATAACAGTAATCTAGGCTACGTTAACGGTAGAGTAAAAAAAAGATGTTACAGCTAATATACACATTATTAACAGGTAAATTCAAGAGTAAAATTTAATTTAATTTACCTGTTGGTTGGGCATCAGCATCAATACTTGGATCTGATGTAGATGCCGCCTTCTCCTGCGGCTCCTAATCCTCCTCATTCGCTGATTGTATCTATTTATCATTTGCAGCAGCAGTGCTGCGAACAACGTTATTTCCTCTATCGCCATGTTTCGTCTCCTAGGAGACGGACCAGCTGGACCCAAACGGAAGTGACGTGTACGTAACTGTCCCAATTCTCCTTTTTAAACGGCGTGGATCCCTTGCGCACTTACGCCCCTAACTGCACTTTTGGCAAGTGCACTTCAGGGAAGACCTCAGGGCGCAAGTGCGGGTATTTGGACAGGGCCTGTCTCTCCGTTAGTTTGGTGCTACAGTATTTACACTGAATCATTCAGCATAACGTTTGTCAACCTTTGTTATCTCTGCGATTACAGATAAGTTAATGAAGCTAAGCTCCAGAAGTTAACGTTAGCTTAACTAGAGCCCTTTGGACAACAGCTAACAATGATGTACAATCACCAAAGTACAAAACTAGAACAAAATAGACTAATGAACTCCCAGCACACAAGGTGACACGATGAACAGCACGGAACAGCTAGGAGCTAACGTTAGGCTAACTTTAGCTAACGTTAGCTAGAGATGTTACAGATAACTTTATATTTTTTTCCCAGCAAAGTGACAATACGTTGCCTCAAACACAATGTTGACTTACCTTAACATAACTTAGACATCATTGTTAATCTTACGTTGAGTTGATGTTGTGGTCTAACGTTACCACACAACTTTATCCAAAGGAAACACTTTTCTCGGTTGAGATGTGGTTTAAAGTGTAAAAAATACACCTCGTCGGCCAGCCTCTCAGGGTAACGTTACCTTGTGTCAGAGTTGCATGTACCCCATGCACACTGTTTGACCATTTCTAAACTTCAAATCTCAGAAAAAGCTCAGAAAACTGAACTGACTTTCTGTAATGCATTTCAATGGACGTCCAGGCAGAGAATGTCCGAGTGTATGGGAATGGCTATATGCACTGTGATTGGCTCATTGTGTTTGAGGGCGGGGCTTAGCCATAGGTCAATTCATCATTAAGTTGATCAACAGAAAAATAACCTGCAACTCTTCTGATAATCAGACAGTCATTTTTTAAACAAAAAAGGCAAATATTCTCTGGTTACAGCATCTCAGATGTAACAGTGTGTTGCTGTTCTTTGTCACGTTGATAACAGGTTTAATATGTTTGGGTGGTAGACTGCTGGTTGGGTGAAATAGACATATAAAAACTTCACCTTGGGCTCTGCACTGGTAAATTTTTCACAGATTTTTTGACATAATAGGGGTCTAAATCAAGAGTTTCATCACCATACTGTATTTAATTGATTCGTTGGACAATAATATGATATTTGCTGATATCACAAAGTCTGCCACAATACCATTTTTCGATTCAGTTCAAGCGCTGGCGATCCATATGAGACGATATCAGTAAATATCCTCATTGTCTTTTTCTTGGCTGCTTAACATTGGCTGCTTGGTGCGAAGCTGCTAGCATTGTTTGACAGTTTAGGAAGGAGGTGTGCTTAGATCGAAATGGTGACACAGGTGTGCTTTGGGAATTTCAAAATAAAGGCGAATCTGAAAGATGATATGTATGGATGTTTTCGCTTTGGATTGATGATATTGAATCGATACCCTACTGTAGTGTACGGGCCTGCCTACATACCAACTTTTCAGATCTTGTTTTATTATTTTTAAGAACAGGAGATTTTGTCAGACTTTTGTTTCTTGCAGTTATTTCAATACCATGATGGGAAAAACATACCTACTTTATTCTGTCTTCACCCCTTACTTTCCATTTTACTGTAAATGAGACCTGCGAGTCAAAGAGCAAAAAGATGTAGCACGGTGGAATAAAGGGGGAAAAAATGCTGATTTTGGTTTTTATTATTGACCTCTGCTTCTGGTGTCTTGTATCTAGCCACCATCAAGGCACCTCCACTCTCTTTCCCCATACTTCTTCTACTTTTAAATTACAGCCACCATCCTTTTGTACTTCACTTATAAAATATATGCCTTTTAAGTGGGCACTTAGTATGGCCTTTCAACATTTTCCCCTGAGCGGTATGCATAGAATAGACTGATGTCATTTAGGTCCCAACAGCCCCCTCTTGCCCCCCTACCACTCAGCACTCCCACCTCCGTCCTCTTACCCACTATTTTCCTTTCTAATTTTGATGTTTGCTTTTTCCCTCTCTCTTCCCTATCAATTTGGGCCCTGTAGCTTTTTGTCCCTGAGCTCTACCTTTTTTTCCACTGGTCTACAATTTACCTGGTGGTTCGCCATAAAGTCTCCAACCGTTGCCATATTTTCTCCCTAAGCCTTTTGTGTTCCCAGTTCCTAAAGGTCTATGTACTTGGGAGCACTAAAATGCTGGAAGCAACCTGAATTACTTTTAACTGCCTGCTACAAACCGCAACATCAGTGCAGATTAGGTCTTATTGGGACTGGAGGGCATGTGGAAGCGTAGTTGACAGGATTAAGTGGCTATTGAAGTGACTTTTGCTCCTTTTTTAGAGAGCAAAAGACAAGAAAGGAGAATAATTCAGCCCCCCCTTTTTTTAACAGGAGGAATACCCCCCTCTTCCTCTCTTTCTCTTGTCTTGCGCAGGCAAAGAGGGACACTAATTACAAATATGATCCCTCGAAGGGCTTCTGATACCCAGTGAGAGTTAGTGGTGGGAGAAGCTGTTTCCAGCTGTAATTAGATATATCTGATCCCAAACATTTAGGTATTCATTAGGGCCAGTTGTTTCAGAGGCCAGATTGACAGAACAAATAATTAAGACGTGTGTACAATGATTGAGATTATTGGTGTGCACAGTTGTGTGGGTGGGCGTGGATGGGAGGGGGGGACACAAGCCAAAATCACTGCCTGTGTTTGTGACTCTGTGTGCGAACCCTTGAAACAATTGAGTGTGTGTTTTAGGAGGTGGGAGATGTGATGATGAGCATGTCAACAACTGGTCAAGCTGGTATTTCATTATGAGGCAATCAAAGCAGATATTTTTTATTCGAGTTGTTGGGAAGGAAAGCATGAATAATGTGATGCATGTTTTCGCCTTCTTCTTGCTGCCATCGCTCATCAGTGCTGCTTATAAACATTAAATGCTTTCAAAAATGAAATTGCCTCGAAAACCATTTTGTTGTATGTTTTTCTAAATTTGTAAGAAGAATCCTCTGAAGTGCAAAGACACTGAGGAAGCACCCAGAATGCTATCAAGAGGTTACTGATACTGTGAGGCATTACTCACAAAGGATTTGTTTTGAGTTAGGGCTGGGCGATATGGAGAAAATCAAATATCATTATAATCTTTACCAAATACCTTGATATTGATATTGCGATGATATTGTAGGGTTGACTATTGGTGCTTTCACAAAATATTTACACAATGAAATTTTTGATGAATAATCAGCAGCAATGTGGATATAATGACTGCCTCTTTTCCACCCAAATTAGTGAATGTATGCAGTTTATTTATTTATTTTTTAAATACAACTCTCTAAAAAAAAGGCTGTGGACTTCTGTTTTTTATTGTCAGTAGACTAGGGCTGCAGACGAGCAGGCCTTTCTCTTTTATTTTATACTGGTGTGTCACGTTCAGGCCGGAAAACAGGTTAGTAAACAGTAGAAAGCAGCATGAAGGCCAGTGAAAATGTTACATTGGTTACTGCATACATACTCTGTCTTTCAAACTCAGTGCAGACTAATTTTGAATAATGTTTGAGCGTCACTTGGGCTGAGGCAGACTTTTTTTTTTTTTTTGTGGTGGCATGTCACTGGTAAAGGGCATGTTCACCTGGGTGTTGTATTTCCATCACTGCTTATCGAAGCCAGAGCCAATAAATAGCCATGACTACTGCAGAGCCATTAGACCCAGGTGTGAATGTTGATTGTAACCTTTCCCATAAAATAAAAAAGCCAAATGTTTGCAGGTGTTAGTGTTTTTTTTATATGTGACTGAAAGTTGTGCATAGCTTATTATCTTTTTCAAAAATAAGTACAACAGCTCTGACAATCACAAGTTGTGGAGGCCATGTTAAGTACAACCCCGATTTCAAACAAGTTGGGATGCTGGGTAAAACAGAGTACAATGATTTGCAAATCTTTCAGCTGAATAGAATAGAAAGACAAGATATTAATGTTCAAACTGACAAACATTATTGTTTTTTATAAATATACACTCAATCTGAATTTGACGACAACCCTTTTCTTTATGAACAATATTCAGTAAGTATATGCAGACTGAGAACACTCGTTGAAGTTTTGAAAGTGAAATTTAATTCTCAAGATTTACAAGTGGGTCTCAAAATCTTCCAGATTTTAAGTCTGTGTGGAAGAATGGGCCTAAAATCCAATCGGAACAGTGTGAGAGATCAGTGTCTTCACACAGAAGTGTCTTGAAACTGGTGTTGCTAACAAAGGCTTCTCCAAATATTAAATAAATTTCAGTTAATGTGCTTGGAACCTTTTTTTCTGTCATTCCACTTTTTTGCACATAATTTTGAAAAGATTAGAAGGTTATGATTTCTTTGTCAGTGTAGTTATATTGAGTTAATACCAATGTCTGGTCTACATCTGGTGAAAAATGTGTAATGGAGAAAATTATTGCATTCTGTTTTCAGTTATGTTTTATGCAGTGTTCCAAATATGTTGAAATCAGGGTTGTAATTTATGACTATTTTACTCATATGCAATGCAAAATTGTATGATAGGTGTTGCACATTTACTCATTCTAATTCTGTCGATCCATCTCATCATTATGTGGCTAATAAATAATCATCTGTTAAGTAGGTTTTGCACCTATAATAGTAATAACGTCACAGATGTTGGCCTTTTTAAAACAGTAACTAAAATAACACAGCTACTCTGTGTCCCCCAAACTTTAAATTTTTCCATGACTCAGCTCCAACCACTGCTAACACCCCTTCACTTCCTGCCCTGGCTAGATATTCAGCAGAATGGTAACATTAGCATATGAGTGGCTCAGTGTTTGGGTGAGTTTGTTCCCAACAAAGGGTGCCAAAGCACAGGTCAACGTCTCTCATCCACTTCAATGGACAGCTGAAGGGCAAACAGAACTCCCAAAATGAAATGTTTCCAGACTTTCGCCCTAGTCTGGAGGAAGAGGCCTTGGTCTGGATCATCACGTGTGAAATAAACACTGTAGATATTATGAAGATGAATGCAGCAACAACCTTTAATTATTCATTGCCCTTAGCCCTGTATTGATACTGTGTGCTGACATGAGTAATGTATGCACTGAGGATGTGTATGTGTGCATACTGTCTGTGTGTATATTTATGAAATGTACACAGACTCATGTATATGTCTGTGCCACCGTGTGCTTATGTATGTTTATATCTGTGTTGACAGGGAGAGCGGTGGGCTCCTGCCCGCAGCCTGGCAGTTGTATGCCGTAGCATGGCGTTATCACCATCACACTGCAGGCTCCTCGCTGCGCTACATACCCCGCAGGGCCGTTCTCTACTGCCCTGGCAATGATGAGCGAAAATTGAGAAAACTAGCCTCGCTGGATGTTGACTGTGCCGTCTTGGACTGTGAGGATGGTGTAGCCCTCAGCAAAAAGGTACATAGACACACAGATGTATAAATGAAATGCAGCTTCGTACGAACAGGTCAGCAGAGAGCACGCACGCACAGCTGTGTAATCCTGATTTTAATTCCATCTCCTTCAGACAGGTGCTCGGTCTTAATCACTGAAAGGAAAACTACCTAAGTGAGATGTTTAAAACAAGCACATTTCACCCTATTATGATGGTATAAAGGCAGCGGTGCCCCCCTATCAGAGTCCTTTAAAACAAGGTGACCATGTCCCACTGGGCGAGCAGCGGGAAAGCACCAGATGCAGCAGGTTAAAAGCATTCTCCCCCCGCCCACACGACCTCCCCATTGGCCCTGCTGAACTGCCCATGAAATTGTGATTGGAGAGTGGGATAAAGAAGAGGCCCGGGTAAAAAGTTAACTAACAAAGGTTTTTAAGTCATGATAATAAAGATGATTGATATGGCTGGAGGCTGTTCCTGTAGTAGACAAAGACAATAAGATGATGGCCTGTGTGACTGACAGGCTAAAACTGTGACCCTGCGATGGACTTGGTGGATGTCAGAGCGTCTGTCTCTATTATGTGTTAGAGGAGAAATGTGGAGAGGAATGCTGCACTGAAGCAGCCATTCAGGCCTGAGGAGAATTCAGATGCCGGATGTCAGCCTGTCAGCATGTGACAGGTCCATGTCTCTATCGGATTTCAACAAATATATCCTGCTCCAACCTGCTTATTCCTCTCGCCAACACACTCATTTCACATCAAACATAAGACAGTTTACAGGAAACTACTGTGAATTTTCCCCCTCCTTATTGAAGGCCTTTTCTCCTTGGGCGATTGGAGACTGCAAATTGGCCCTTTCACAAACACAAATCTGTGTTTAAACCGTGTGTACGAACATTTTATTAAACTGAGTTGAGCTTACAATGGAGTACATGATAATATCTAGGGCTGCCCCCAACTAAGAATTTTCCTAGTCCACCAACAGTCGTCATTTAGGTCCATTAGTCGACTAGTCGCCTGCATGTTTACGATATTAATTTGATTATTAAAGGATATATTTTGGGCGGGGCAACACAATGGTTTGAGTTGAAGGTGCGAGAAAGAATAGTATCAGTAACATTGTTGACACTGTGCTACATTACAGAGAAATACAAAACCGTACTAATGAACCTTCATTAATATAGGCCTATATTTTATCTACAAGTGCACGTCACACACTGA